>NW_017729005.1:11995283-12022914 GCF_001723915.1 Gavialis gangeticus
CAAAACCTCATTGTTCGAAAACAGAATTTCAGTTTTAGAGACACTTTTCTGGAAAGTATTTAGACAAAGCCATGAGGACTTTTGTCGTCAGCTCTGAACAATGGTATGCCATTGGCATCTAGTACTTGCTGAAGTGAAAAGGAGCAACTTCATAAAGGAGAAAAACAGACCAAGTAGGTCTTTACAAGAAATACCTTGAGATGGCTGATTTGCACTGTGGATGGTCAAGAGGTTGGGGGTAGGGGCAGGATGGGGAAGAGATATTCACACTGATCTAACTGCACTGAAGTAAATAAACAACACAAAAAAACCTACTACCTTTCACTGGTGTAGCTAAGAATGGAAATTTTGGCAGATCCCATTTTATAATACAGTGGCAAATGACCAAAAGTCTAAGAATCACAGCAACCCTGTATATTGTAAACGATTAAAGGCAAATAAAGCCCTTAAATAGTTTAAAAACTCCTGTACATCCATTTAACTATGCAATCACGCACATTTAAGTTCAGGGAGCCTTAGTTACTAATTGGGTAGGCAGTGGACCTACTCACAGCTTACTTGGGTCAAAAAATGCATGCAAAACAGAAGCATCTCCCCAGAACAAACTCAAATGCTTCGTCTGCAAAATGATACTCAACACTGCATGTCAAACAACGTGAACTGCAGTTTCAAAGTTATCACTCAACAAAGCTAAGCACTCAACCAACAACTTCCCACAAGTAGGGCAGCCCAGACGCACACGAAATTTCCAAGAGCTTATTTTTAACTTGGCTAAGACACACAGTGTTAATCTAAACATATTTCAATTTACCGTGTTAAAATCACATTTGTTTGCAGTACTATAAATGTATTGTTACAACAGTATTTACCTTCTGACTGTCATGCTCAAAAGTTGAAAACCAGTGTTCCGCAGTTTCCATAAGATGTGTGAACATCGCACTAAGGGGAAAAAGAATCCGGAAATTTAACGTTAAATAATGTATTGCAAGCAGAAGTAAAGGAAATGTAAAGACAACAGAAAGCTGTTAAACTTACTAGGCATCGTGTTCCAGATATTCAGGGTTCAAAAGAACTTTCATTTCCTCACTGAAAAAGCCAACAGTGAACAATCAAAATCTGAATGTTTATTTTTGGTCAGTGTTCTGCATGTACTATTATATATTTATAAGCCAACTTTCATATAAAGTGCAAATGAGAAAACTAGCCATTTTTAATTAAAAAGAGCAACTCCATTGAACAAATGAAGTCTTTCCTTTCTAAAAAGATCAAAAACAAATTAGCTGCCTTGTCTGCACTACAATGAAGTAACCATCTAATTATTCCAAATAACAAATTACTGAATGTCACAATGTATTATTTGAATATGCTTGATCTAGAATAATTGATTACTGCACAATCTATCACTGTTTGTCCAAAACAAAAAAATATGGTTACTGGTCAAATATGCAATATCAAAACATTAATTTATTTTGCTTTAATAGCTTCTATTTTTATTGTATTTTAACAGCAATTAATCAGTGACAGCACCTCTTATCCATCTAATTTGCTTTTTTGCTCCACTTTTTTCAGTGGGATGGCATGGAATGCTCTGTATATTACATGGTTAATTTAGGTATCTTGCACATTACTAGCTACTGAAAAACATCTTGCATATAACTTACAAGATTTCTAAAGATAGATGTTAAATAAAAAAATAAACACATACAAGTACAATGCAGTCCTACGCTAACACTGCCCATGGAAGCTACTTTATTCCAGGGGTAATTAAATTGGGTTTTAATGCTATTGGGTTCCAAGAGCAAATGCAGTAAGACAACTGCAAAATATGGCTGCATGGCCATAAATGATTTCAACAGGCAACTTGTTTAAAAAACAAGTAAAATCTTTATCAACAGGGTGAGAGAATCAAGAGCATCTGAATTTAGCTGTGGGACAATCATATGTGATATAATATTTATATAAATGCTATTTGCATGATATGGAAAATCTACATCTGAACTTAATATCACTTTTAAGTCAAGTGGTATTCATGTACAATTTTTTAAGAAACAGAAAAGTTATCAATCACTGCAATGTACTCATTTTTAAAAAAATACAAGAACATACTGATAAACAACTCATCTGTCAGGACTGGGCTCTGTAATCTGCCTACTCCCTTCAGTGACAAAGATCAAACCACTTCTGACTTGCACTGTTCAGTGAAACCTCTAGTTTAATATTTTCCTCTAGGGGGCCCATCTTTCTTTTTTCAGCAACTAGTATTTGAAAATTACTGCTACTCTTTAAAACTGCCTCAGAAGTTTCCTTTGATTTTTGATCTCTTATAGAGGCATGATGAAAAATAACATATATATGAAAAATTAAACATTTTGCAATCAGATTTATTTTTATAGACTTTAAAGCCAGTATGTTTTTATTTAATAAAAGAAAGAAAAAAATGGAAGGAAAAATATATAGATTAATTCTTAAATGTATATAAATATGGAAAAATACAACACTTGCACATTAAATGGATAATTACACATCACTTGCCTTGGCTGAGCAGCTTCACTGGCATGTAGAAAAGCTTGGTGGTCACAATGCAGGATAAAGACTATCGGCGCTAAAAGTTCATGCATACCCTAAAGATAAAAGGAAACAAAATTACACCAAGGTCTTCATTCATGATGCTCCACCTCAGCATCTAGCAGCCAATAATATTAGCAGTACAAAATGTAAAAGCATGAACAGTTGCATGCTTAACAGAGTGGTTTCATAATCAATGGTTTTTATGTTAAATTCTGATTAAATCCAAGTGTTTATTCTCCTGTAATATATGGGAAGCAAGTTATTCTCTCTTTCTCTAACAGAACAGACAACAAATTGGCAATGGTAGACAACCCTGCACCTGGCAGTTACTCCAAAGATCTATGTTCATAAATATGAATTTTATTTATGGTAATTACAATCATGCACCACAGTATAAAGATCTGCAATAAGGACAAATTACAAAATTTAAAATTCTTTTTTATTTGATAATGTTGCAAAACTAGGATATCAATGGCCTTTGGAAAAGACAAAGGCAGCCATTTGGGGAATTAGAAATGGAGACATCGATGCCTACGGAGATTAAAACTAAGTTTGTTTGTTTTATGCCTATTGTGAAACCTATATATGGACAATGCACGGACAAAACTCAGTATTGCTCCAGTGAAGGTTTTTAGTTATTTTTACCATTTATAATGAGAAATGCATATAAACAAAATCATAAACATTCAGGAGCTAAAGCACAAAAATATAGTTGTACTACTCAACGACAGTACACAATTTCTTATCAACCTGCCTGAAGGGAAACAATTTTGCAACACCAGAATGGCACTTAACACATGCTAAACTGCTTGAACCTCTCTCTCCTTGCATTTAAATTGCACTTAGTTTCATAGATGTTTGGGTCGGAAGGGACCTTAGCAGAACATCAAGTCTGACCCCCTGCCCTGGACAGGAAAGAGTGCGATGACCCCAGTCAGGTGCATGTCCAGCCTCCTCTTAAAGACTCCCAAGGTAGGGGAGAGCACTACCTCCCTTGAAAGCCTATTCCAGATTTTGGCAACCCTTGCTGTAAAAAAGCTCTTTCTGATGTCTAACCTAAATCTGTTCTCCGTCAGTCTGTGGCCATTGTTCCTAGTTACTCCAAGGGGTGCCTTGGTAAACAGGTCATATCTCCATGCTGTCTTCCCCTAATGAATTTGTAGGTGGCCACAAGTTCACCTCAGCCTTCACTTGAGGAGGCTGAAGAAATCCAGGGCCCTCAATCTCTCCTCAGAGTTTTGCCTGCAGGCCCCTAACCATATGAGTGGCCCTCCTCTGAACCCTGTTGAGGTTATCCACATCCCCTTTGAAGTGTGGCGCCCAAAACTGGATGCAGTACTCCAAATGTGGCCTGACTAATGCCGCATAGAGAGGAAGTATCACCTCCTTGAACCTGTTTGTTATGCACCTGCTAACGCATGATAAAGTGCGGTTAGCCCTGTTGATCACTTTGTCACATTGATGACTCATGGTCATCTTGGTGTCAGCAATGACTCCAAGATCCCTTTCCACTGCTGTGCTGCTGAGGAGGTCCTCCCCCAGACTGTAAGTGTGCTGGTGATTCTTTCTTCCTAGGTGTAGCACCTTGCATTTGTCCTTATTGAACTGCATCCTATTCTATTCCACCCGTTTTTCCAACCTGCCCAGATCTGCCTGGATTCATTCCCTACCCTCTGGTATGTTAACTTTACCCCATAATTTAGTATCATCTGCAAATCTGGACAGAGTGCTTTCCACACCCTCATCCAAGTCACTGATGAAGATACTGAACAGCACCGGTCCAAGGACCAAGCCTCGTTGGACTCCACTGCCCACATCTTTCCAGGTCGATACCGACCCATCCACCACCACTCTCTGGGTGCGACTCCTACACCAATTGGACTTAGTAAGTGTTCAACACGTGGCAACACTCTTATCCTGCTAAGTCCATATATCATTTGGTGGACCACAGTAGCACCTTTACTAAGCATCATTCCAGCCTCCTGCCACAAGATGATGCCTCATTTAGGAATGTAACACATGAAGTTAAGCATTGAGATGAGCACAAGCAACTGGGTCCTTCAGCACAAGAACTTTCCCAAAACTCTTGGAGGGAGTGGGAGGTATGAGAGTCCCATAATCAAGATACGTGCTGTTCAACACTGTCACCAATGTGACAGGTCAGCAGGGCACTGTAGGGGGGTGCATGTGAGTCATAAGAGGACAACAGAGGAGAGAGATGCTGCAGGGTGGGCTTGGTGGGACAGACTGCAGCCTTGGGCTAATCTTTAAAAAAATAATCAGAACCCTACTCCCCAACAAAAAAATCATGAGATTGGCTTAAAAACCACAACATCTTAAAAAAAACCCTGGAGCTTTTCTTCATTGTTTTCTGAGTCTTTAGAGCAAGCTAAAGCTTGAAGAAAAGGACAGTGTTCTTGCCTTTTTCCAGTCGGTCTAATAAAAGGTATCATTTTGGAACCAAGAGTTCTAGTTTTTTGTATGTCTTTTTGTCTCAGACCAACACAGCTACCAAGTACACCCCTGAGTCTTTAGAGGGCAATTGAGCTGTATTTTCAGACTTTTTTCAAGAGCCACGAGCACAACAAACTATGTAAAAAAATGTAAATGAGTAAGTGAAAATCTCAGCTTTCTTTTCAGGAGCTATTGCAAGACTCACATATAAGGCTGAAAGTTAGTAACACTAGATTTTGGAGACAGGAAAAAAAAAGGACAACCTACAGCACTGAGAAAGGTAAGAAGGAGAGACTGCAAACAGAACGTCAAAGGATTGGGAGACAGACCAAAGTGCCAAAAAGACCTATATAAACTGCAAGCAACACAGACTGTAATTCTACATGCATTTTGTTAGTTTTAAATGTATATTTGTCTGACAGACAGACAGACATGAGGTTGTTAAAATACAGTTAATAAGAAATTCATTATCTAAATAGTAAATTTATATTCTTGTTCTGCAGTTTGGAAAAAAAGACATAAGGTAGGATTAGTTATAAAAATAAGAGAATAACACAGCCCCATCTTCCAACATTTTCATATGTTAATTTGGAAATAAAGCAAATCACAATGTGATCATCTATATATAACAAAAAATAGAGGCTGAGAAAATATCAGGATTTCAAAACAGAGCTATTCCTTCATTTAAGAGACCACTTTAAATATTTAGAGTTTTAGCTTGGGAAAAGAAGCCACAGGGAGTGTTTATACGAGATGTTTACTGTGCAGTTGACTAATTAACGGTGTAGTAAATGTCTCAGGGTATACAAAACTAATAAGTTCAAATCCTACCCTACTGCAGAGTTTTATCGTGCACAGCAGCACACATGTAGATGCTGAGCTGGCTGGCTGGGGCACGAAGGTGCTTCAGTGCTGGGGCTTCACACTGCCCCACAGTGAAGCACTCTTGCACCCCAGACAGCCTCTCCACAATACACTGAGCCTGGTCAGAGCAGTCCCAGGGTTCAGAGGAGGGCCACTCGTATAGTTAGGGGCCTGCAGGCTGACCCCCTGGGCCCTCTGCCAGCCAGGGCTGCTGCAGCCTGGCTTAACGCACTGCAGTCCCAGCAGATGTGTAAACTGCATGCCCAGGAGCTTCCTAGGAGCCATAAACTGCCGAGCAATAAGCTCTGCAGTTTATTGCTGCACTTCAGTGGCATGTGTAGATGCACCCACAGTGTACTATGTATACATACCTTTTTTCCTGCAATACATCAACAGTTTAGTAAAACTCTTTAGTGTTAAAATAAGGGTTGACAGCAGGCAGATAATTTCATGACACTTGCCAACTACAGCAAAATATTGATTTCATAATAGTTTCTGATTTTGAAAAAAAAATGAAATACAGCAGTACTACCACTGAAATATGAATCAATGCATTTCAACACTATATTGATTCATGTAAGGACAATCAAATTATAAGTGAACAATTGCTGACCGGATGGCTTGGCTTAGCTATTATTGCATCTTTTCAGTTTAACAAGAGCTACATTTTTTCTGATAAAATTTATAGGCAAAGGCAATTTTCATATAGCTATAAGTACAACTGATTTTTTAAAATTAAAAAAAAAAAAATCTCAAATGGGATAAAAGTAAAAACTGTGAAGATTTTTTTTTATTCCCATATTTGAGTACAGGGCAACTTTTTTGGCCTGTGAAAAAATAAAAAATGTTTTACAATGGTCAAAAGCCATAAGCTTACTGCAAAGACAACACATACATGTACACATATGGAATAAACGTGTGGATTGCTTGTACAAACACTCATTTAAATAATGTCAAGTGCAGTAACAATCTCAATGTTGTGAACTTCAGCCACCATCTATTAGGTTTACAAGTACCCAGTAATTCCAAAGTCAGATTGCCTCCAAAATATTTTAAAATAAAATAACCTTCCTCTTCTGTGCTAAGCTCCTGGAGAAAAAGCTTTATTAAATGTTTTATTTGAGTGTGAGTGTTCATGTATATAAAATTTGCAAGAAAAATAAATAATTAGTTTTCAATTCTAAAACAAGTCATAACTTTATGGTTGTTCATTGCAGGAATGAGCTGTGGTATCTAGGTCCAGTTCCTATAAAAAGCTTTCTGATGCATGCCTGAGAGCTCCCTTCCACCTAGATCAATTTTTGCACTGTTCAGAAAAATGAAGGCGCTCATGAACATGAAAGCAGAGATCTCATAGGAAGCAAGAGCAAGTCCCTTGATGTACTTAGAATTATGAGGGCAAATGCATTAAACTGGACCCTATATTCAATCAGTGTAGCGTGTGGTGATGTGTTAATGATGCATTAATGGCAACCTTTATTGCCTGGCAGATAAACTGCTACTTTTTGTAATAGTTAAAATTATTTTGAGTTATGAGGCCTCATTCCTAGATAAGAACTGAATTAAAACTAGCTTCAGTCATGAATGAAGCCTGATTACAAATAAGGCATCTGACCATGGACAGGTAAACTGATATGGTTGAGAGAGATTAAAAGGTTTATTGACTTCACTGTACTCACAGCATTTCCTGGCAGCTAATCCATGAAACAGTCCCCCTGAATGAGACAGTTATCTACAGGCAGGAGGGCCAAACAAAGTCAAGATGGTTAATGTGGAAGATAATTGTGGAGACATTAAGACGGAAGACACTGGAAATGCAGAACAAGTTGGGAAAGGGGTAAAGATCTTTCTAAGAAAATTAGAAGGGTCTAAAGGAGGGCTTTAAAAAAAAAAAATCACTATCTAGTACTGCACCATCATTTTTAGATACTGAAACAAACCCTCAAAGATAAACAGCCATGCTTTCATCATTCAAATTCATCTTTTTTCTGCCCTTTACCACTCCCTTTACTCCTGTGGCAATCCTTTTCTGAAATTATTGCACTGTTCCAGTAACACTAGTTGAAACAGAGGTAAAGAAGTTTTCTTTGTCAACAGCCTGTAGGCTCACAAAATTGAACCTGTTCTTTTATCTGCCTATGTTCATTTAGCCCACCAAGCAGTCTTTATTAAAGCTGAGGCATCAGGCAGTCAAAGTTCATTAATACCATTTATATAATCTCTGCAGTTTCAATTAACTCAGCAAGACATTCTACTACATGATAACAGTCTCATTAATTCAATAAAATCCCATAACTATTAACAATATGGTCTATGTTAAACGGGGTGTCACCTAGTACAAAATAATAGCTTTAACAGCTTGTGATGAAGCTTAGAGGGTTGTTTTTTTTTAAATTTGATCTGGCTAAATATTCAATCCTTATGTAGCAAGGTATTATTTCTCTGTAAGGAATCTACAGGATTTTAAACATAAGCAGGGGGTAATTAAGTTCTTTTAAGTCATATCAAAGAATAAAATAATATTTCTTGTTCAATAAATAATAGACCAAATTAGCTAGAATGCATTCTTCCATTTCCCCATCACCTCATCACAAGTACTCTGGCTTATATGCACTAGAAATGAGGCAGCTGAGTACTTCTAAAACATTTTTTATAGCCGTGCCCTGAAATATACTGATCTTCCTGATCTTTTATTTTTTCTTCTTTCTGATATAAGGTTAGTGTCTACTCACATTCCATTAAAAATAAAAAAAATAGTTAACTAATCAAGAGTTGCTACTTTTGATAACTATATACTTGATTTTTCATATCATCTATCAGAGAACTTTGATAAGCTACTGCTATTTCAAATCAGGTGTGCTGGTCTCTTCCATGAGACGCAATTTCCTTGGTTAGGGAGGGGGTAGCTGTAAAACACATTTTAAAGCATGCGGTCTATTAAAAATATTTGTAAATTTATTAAAAGACTGCATTTTTTCTGAATCATTTTCTAATTACAGCTGTTCTTCAGCCTACTCTTTTCCACACATACTATATTACTTAGTTTCTTAGTTTCATAACAGTGTGCAGTGTTAATTGGAAACACACAAATATACTTATGTCTATGATTCTCTTTCAATATACATTAGTCTTGCTGGAGCAATTTGTTTTAAAGTTTACGTTCATTTAAAAAACTAAAAGAGTACACGTGGAATTAATTGAGATTGTATCACACAACAAATGAATTTTTCAACTGAATGAAATATGATCTTTCACTAATTTTAAAAGTAAGATGCAGGGATTTTAGCATCTGGCAATGCTGTGGAACTGATATTAGCAACCCTACTGGTGAAAAAGTAAATGTTTCAGAAACATCCTGTATACTGCATTTTATTTTGGTACTACACAATCTGCAAAGGATCCAACACGAACAAGAAGTTGTCTATCATGCTGAAGAAACCACAGAATAACTTGAAATGTTACATATGATTTGAAACCATTTGATTTTGTCTAAATCTGAACCAGCTACTTACCATACTTATAACTGCAGGACATATATGTTCAGTATTTATCTAAGCATAGAAAACTGTCTTGGGCTAGAGCCTGGAGAGAAGCTGTTTATACAAAAGACTTATTCAAAAAAGTTGGAAGGTAAGGTTTAGCAGCCTTATAGAAGAAGGTTTTGAGGGAATGAGGGGGGAAAGCATATGTGCTTGAATAAGCTTACTTTCCTTACCATGCAACTGACAAGCAGCTCTTTGATTGCTTTAGCATTATGATACAACTTTGGATACAATAAAACCTACATTATTGTTCAATCATTTGTCAAGCTGTATAGAAAATGTTGAGTCAATGGATGCCACCTGTATGATATTTTCATTACCTGTTTATAAAGCAACTGCTCATTTTCTCTAGCATAACAGAACAGAACATCTGTAAGAATTCTTCTCACATTCTCTTGCTGGAAATACTGCATTTCAGGAAATCTAAAAAAGAAAAAATATATTCTACTGAAGGAAACAACAAAGCTCACAAAGACTCTCTCAGGCACCTGATTTAGATCTACACCTGGGCTTCTACAAGCAGTTCTAGGTAAGACTTTATAGCTGTTCTTCATTATCTTTTTGCGGTTGTTACAGAATAATATTTTTAAATGGTATATTTGTCTCGCAAACAACATTCTGAACCACATACTTTTCAATATTATAATAAATGCCAATTGTTAGTTCTCCTTAAATGGATGACATCCTTTGATAGGCTAGCCATCACTACAATGAAGCAAGTGTCAAGTAGATCATTCTGACTGTCATTTTTTGCAGGTGACCAATCCACTGAAAATGGGATTGTCCTAGGGTGCATCCACATGTGCGCTTTACTGCAGAGTAGACTAATTAGCTCCACAGCAAAGTGTCATCATTCACATACGGATTAAGACGTGGTAAATAAATTAACATTGCCATAAGGTAGTACTGTTGAGGAAAGTACTATCTTACGGAGGAGTACTTACATGCACTGAAATGCACATGTAAACAGTGACAGGGGCTGGCTGGGGCAAGAGGGAGCTGAAGTACAGGAGGGCTGCTGCTGTCCAGCCCTGCACTTTAGCACTGTCATGCCCTAGCCAGCCCCTCCATCGTCAGCTGCAGCCACCTGGAGCCTGGGGCTGACCATCTGGGACCCTGGCCAGCCCAGGTCTGCTCCACCCCAGCTCCAAGTGCTGCAGCCCCAGGAGCAACTGTAGACATCGTGTCTGTGAGTGACTTGCTCTACCATAGTTACACGTATAGGTTCACCCCTAGAGTACCTTGTCAGAGACAGACATCTCTCACATAAGACCATTTTCCCCAGCTGTCCAAAATATGGGTTCAATTGGCATTTTCTATAAAGAAAACCTTTCCCCACTTGGCACTGAATCCTGCTGAAGCATGGCTCCTGTGTAGCACAGCAAATCATGGCTATATTACCTTCAGAAGGCAGGGTACAGTGGCATCTTACAGACTGACTAACTCAGAGGCATATGCTTTCGTAAGTAACAGCTTACTTCATCAAAGCATCTCTGAATGCCAAGAATACGATGAAGTAAGCTGCTGCCTAGGAAAGCTTATGCTTGTCTGAATTAATTAGGTCTGTAAGGTGTCATTGCTCCATCTTCTGCCTGACTTCAGACAAACACAGCTAATGCCCTCTTCACATTAACTCTTGTCTGCGGTATAGTATATTTAGGGTGTCTCATTACAGTGCTGCTTGACATTAAACAAGCAACAAAGATATGCAGAATAGGTGGCAGTGGCTGAAGCAGCTGCTAAAGAAGGAACAGGGAATAAGAGAACTGTCTCCTTTAAAACGGTGCAGTGGTATGTAACCACATTCCCACTTACAGCCTGGTTCCAACACTACACCAATTGACTGGTCCTGCATAATGGATTCAAGAGAGCCTAAGAATATTTCTACAAATAAGGAGTTATAACTGAAGAGACTATGAATCATTCAAACATTTGATTTTGATATCTGGGAAAATTTTAGACAAATAATATAGGTCTCAAATCCTATCCTTCCTTTTTAGTGTTCTTGTGACAAGGTATTTAGCAGAATTTTCATATTCATTGGAATAACAGGGCCGCACTGTTAGCCACGTCTGCCATGTCCTCAAATTTAGAATCTCTGGGATGTCAACTGCATGTGCCTCAACACCTGCGCCACCCCAGCCCCAGGTCTCAAATAACTACCAATGACTTGTATACGACATATATTCTTGCATTCCTTGCATTTGCTTTAGGTTGTCAACCATAACTGGTGTATCAAGACTACTGTTCAGTTTCAAGATCAGTATTCAGTCCTGATGGCCATGTTTTCCAACATAAAAAGTGGCAGAAGAAGCCCTTATAAAGGGTATAGCTGCTCTGGTACATTAGCTAGTTTATATAATTTCTAATTGTATTTCCTGTATATCACTTTGATTATTGATATATGTGTCAGCCTTTAGTTTGATATAAAAAAATAATTAGGGTAATTTTACAAGGATACTTTAATAAGCGTCATTAAGCCATTAAAATGTCTTAAAATAGCCTAAGTTGCACAAAATTCTAGGACCTAATCATGTGCTAATGGGAGCTGTACTCACAATGAGATGAAGTCCTGAACTACTTGGGATTTAGCAAGATCCTGTACATACTAGATCTACTAAAACTTTCTATGGTGAAGGATGACTAGGCTTTACTGCTAAGTATAGACAGTCTAACAGCCTGAAGCTAAATTGATTCGATCTTCGCAGGTTAGTTTAAGCTGCGTAGACTAAACAAATAAGCAAGTGAACAGACATTCACTTTTGATTCCAGAAATGTAGCCATATGCCTGCACTGGCGCAGCCCAGAAGCCAGGGGGTACCAGAGCACGCCTCCATGATCAGCTACAGCAGACACATTGGGCCAGGGCTAGTCCACCTACCCTGTGGGGTGAGGTGGTTTGCAGAAGAGATGAGGGACTGTGAGTTGACTTGAATTGGGGACAGAAGTTAAATAAATGGATTTAACCTAAATCAGTTAAGTCTGATGCTTTATCCATCCAGGTTTATCTTAAACTGGTTCTGGCTACATTAAAAGCAGATTATGTGCACTAAACTTCTGTTATGTTGCATTTCTGTCCCCAGCCTACATGTTCACAAAGGGCAGGCAGTCCTATATAATACCTTAATATTTTACTACCCAAGAAAATGAACTCTAGATATATTAAAAATGTTAAGGGATAGGAAATTCAAGATGCCAAGAAGTTGGGAAAAAAGCTGCTACATAAGCATTAAGAACTAGAACAATGTAAATATTATTGTGTAGCTAGTTGCAAACAGTTCATGATTGTATAAATCTGTTCTTTGCTTGAGTGACAGACAGACAGACAAAGAAAATGCACTAAAGCGAACTTATACAAGATGTCTCTCTACAAATCAGTACACAAACAAAGCAGCCTGAAGCTGAGAATAGACTTGCATGAGTGACTATATGAAATGCTAACACAGAAAAGAATACAAATAAAAGGGGGAGGATT
This sequence comes from Gavialis gangeticus, assembly GCF_001723915.1. Lineage (NCBI taxonomy): Eukaryota > Metazoa > Chordata > Crocodylia > Gavialidae > Gavialis > Gavialis gangeticus. The sequence continues at coordinate 12,008,187 of NW_017729005.1, forward strand.
GGAGAAAAGGAAGAGAACTATTTTGAAAGGGTAACTCAGAAGAATTGTAGTGTTACTTGATAACAGAATGGTTTTTGATATTTTCTTCCATGTTCCCTGTTTAAAATAAATGCAGCACTGCCTGACAATTTTCAAGGGCTCCCTTGTATTTAAGATTTCATGTGTGAAAAAGCACATATATGAAACCCAGTTATTTGTACACAGGCAAACATATGGGATATATTACACAGGATGGCTGAACACAAAATCAGTCATTCATGTGTATTAACTGTCTATCTCTAGCAATCTGAAAACATAAACAACAGTTGCTATTTTCTTGTAGCTATTCAAATATGGCATTTTCTTCTTATACATGATAACACTATATAACTTGTCAGAATTATCATGCTACAAGTATTCATGGAATTGCTTTTGCTTGGGTTAGATTAAAAATGGGATAAAGTGTGAAGGACTGAAGTTACCTCTTTAAAAATACCTCAAACTTTAGGTGAACATATATTTTTACCAGAAAACCAAATAATATTTTTAATGCATTTTAGGACAAGCATAGCGTGATCCTGTCCCCTCAAAAGATATTAATGAGGAAAGAAGGCCCTGGGGATGTAACTCCAGGAACAGATGTGGTACAACACATTTTTAAGACTTAATTTTGTAAAGAAAGTAATTTAAGTCTTTTTTTAATGAAAAAATTTGGGAATGTCCAAACATCCAGTGGAAAAGTAAACACCTAAAATAATAAGAGAACCCTGCTTAAAAGGAAACACAAGAAATATTTCCTCGAGAAAAATACATGGGTGATTGTGGATGCAATTATAGCACAATGGGACCTCTAGGTTCTACTATACCACAGATTATAACAATTCTAAAAACTAAAAGCCTCATGTAAATAGTAAAATTTTTAGGGCATATGATGCAGTGGATAGCACAGGACGCTTGGCTCCTATGTCTAGTTTTAAGTCAGTCTTGCTGAGCCTTACCGTGCAACCACAGGCAACACTGTGCCTCAGGTTAACCAGCTGCAAAATGGATATCATATTGCCAACCATGCATAATAAAAGAATAACAGGTATAGCTTGCAAATCATGAGATTTTTTTTAAACACACTTTGAGTTCATTTCATGTACCTTGGGTTTTTCTGAAACTTTCTGAGCCATTCACACCAGTTTCATGCTTTCCTCCACCACAATTAGAGATAGAAATTTCCTTAAAAACGAAGCTGAGCTTCTTTCATATTCACATGGTACAAGCTGCTCAGGTTCTGGGTATATCCCTGGAGTACAGCTTTTAGCGTTCTGTGGAGATACCTGAGCTAACATGGGTACCGAAAGTAATCTACTCAAACCAACACAGAGATCAGTACAGGCTAATTTTTCTCCTTCATGGCAAGTTAAATTAGCCCACAGTGGATTCTGTGCTGTTACCGTTAGGCTGCTTCTGGGCAGGGCTAGCTCACTTAAAATTAGCTTCAGTATCACTACCTACACTGCAATCTACAGTATAGACATACCCTAAGAAAAATACTAATTATGATGAGAATTTGAATAAAATCCTTAGAATAAACAGCACTGTGCATTCCTCACAATGGTAATTAAAGTTTAATAATAAAAACAAATCAAAAGGATTAAATATCAAAGCACAGAGTTAGGGGACATGAATATGAGGTCAGCAAAAATCCTGACAAGAGTCCTGGTATGAAGAGTGCAACATTTTTCTGGCATCTGAAAGAGGTATACCAGCATTTGGAAACTTGTACGCACTTGTAGTAATCACATTACTATAAAGGAAGGACACAGCGGAGACTGAAAAGGTACAGTGCAGCAGATGGCAATCAGCATAATTTAGGGTTTTGAAAAGATTATTTATGAAGGACTATTATTCAGGCCTGTCCTGTGTAGTTTAGGGAAGAGAGACTAACAAATAAAATTTGAAAATACACAGCTATCCATGAGGATTTAGGAAGAATTACAACGAATTCATGCATAAGACAGCTTAAGTATTCATTATGGCAAATGCAAAAAGCTAGTGATCACGAAGGTTAAGAGGGAACTATCAGTTCAGAAAGAATGTTACTGTGCAATTAGAAGCTGTTTTAGAAGTGTAGCATTCTCGCATCCAGAAGAGCGGGAACCATTTTAAGAAAATGCTAGGGTAATAAATCTAACTTAATGCTAGGGAAGGACCACATGAAAATCAGCTATTGAATGATCATGTTTTACTGCAGTTAGTAGAAACATATGAATGTTTACTGAAGATTATGACGACTAAAAGTAAAGACCAGCATGAATGAATGGCTAGTGTAAAAGTTATTTCAGGGTGTTCTGAAACTACCTATTTTTTTCTTTTCACTGATATAACCTGACTACATAGTGGATAGTTCATCTACTTCAGCAGCATGGCTAATAAAAGCCAAACAGAGTACAAGCCACCTGAGCAGTAGACAATCCTGCTATTTTAAAGAACTGGAAAAGGGGTGTGGGAAAGGGAGAAAAACTGTTTCCCTCTCCCCACGGATATGGAAACATCCAAATGACTGTGGGGAGTTGGTAAGAAACGAACATCTAGGCATCCTCAAAAGAATTTTTCAGTGGTGAGGGATATTGGGAACAGGTTATAATGGAATGACTCGGTGTTGTTGAGAAAGACAGTTCCAGAGATGTAAATCCTGAATACTGAACTTTATTTATTCAACGGAGGGAAGAGGGGCCAGGCCTCAGATAATTTATCTATCACAAACAGCAATGGGGAGAGTGCAAAGTTATAGACAGTGGAACAAGGTAGACGTCAGAGTGAGGGAAAGGTCTTGCTGAGCTTTACTGAGCTTCAGCTTCTATTTAGGAACTTGTTTGGGTAGGGGGAATTAAAATTGGTAAATTTTAGTCCAATTCATAGCTTAAAAGAAAAGAAGTGAGGCTAGTGAGGACGACTAGCATTTCAGACTCAGAACATCAATGCTTCTTCACAAAGGAATTTGTATACATTTTATAACAATAAAATAAAACTTTTGCATCTTATGCAACACTACTGGTTTCAAAGACAAGTCTAGGGAGAACTTCTAAAATTGTGCTTTAGTTTTTATTTTTTTTGTTATTAGAAGATAACAACAGTATTGTTCTTTAGTGCATTTACTGAATGACAGTAATTAATCACAATGTTCTCAGGTCTACTGCACGTAACCATTGTGCATATTCCGATAGGAGTTTCTCTTCTAGGAGAATAATAGAACATAGTATTATACTGGTAGCCTGGTATTGGCTTCTATATATAATTAAAGTTAGGCCAGAACTTTCATTATAACCACCCAGTTTCTCTTAGCCGTGGCCTTCTGAAAGGCTTCTTATTTGGAGACAAATGATCTGAACATGGTTACAGCTCAGAAGTGAATGTTGTTGGGAAGCTGAAGGAAAAATCCATTTTGATATAAGTCTCAGCTACTGGATGATGAAAAAAGAAACATCATAATTTAGACGTTGTGCTGATCACTAACTACATAATTACTTAACAATGACGTCAATACTTACAAATAGTTTTTATTGCAGAATAGGAACTTTGCTTGATTTAACAGGAAAAAATATTAAGTGCTTTACAAAACTGGTTCTTATTATACAGAATAAGTGCTAAGACTATAGCAGGGACTAATGAAACCATGTTTACAATGTGACATTCCCTCTTGGTGGACGATTCTGAAACCAGTGTAACACACAAAAAAGGCAAAGTGTAGGTATATTTTTCTGCTGCCCTTCTATATGGGGGGCTACTGGGTTAATCCAGATTTTCAGAAAAATATTTTCAGCTAATTACAATGGTAGCAAAATGTGTGAATTCAACTCTCTATTCATTTATTTAAATTTTGATAGTAAAATATTAGGACCATTTGAAGCTCCACCAAATTAAAAACCATATTTCTGTACGCTAATTTAAAGCTGATTATTGTTGCACTAGTTGAAACTAATTTTCTCTAGGTAAAAGATTACACAAAATAATTTTTTCCTACTTTTGCTGATGATACTTTATAGAGCTAGTATCGCTATTTCACCTACACATCAAGTTAATTAGTTTATTCTGTTGATTGTAGGGGCATTTTACCTAGGAAGAGAGATACACACACACACACACACACACACACACACACACTTTTAAAACACAGAAGTTGGCAAGTTTAGTACACTTTTTCCAAAACTGCTTCAACTTCTAGCTGATGTACCTTAACAAACAGAACTGACAAGTTTAACTACAACTTTTTAAAAGGGATGTAGGAAAAAAAGATACAGTATTAAATAAAAGTATGTTGAAACCCAAGTAAGGAAATGTAAAATATACTTTCACTGAAATATTAACTTGCCTACATTACACATGAACAACATATTTCATGATTAATTACGCTACAAAAAGTACACAACCTCAGGACATAAGGTGTCCAATATAGGCAAATTAATGTTACTTTGACAATTATACTGATGACTTCTGATATTCTCCATTATTGCTGGAAGTAGACGCCATTTTGGATAATTACATACAAACAAAATGTTCTTTATCCAAAATTATTGTGCTACCTGGACAGTTAACTAGACCAGAGGAACAGTAGTCTGGATCTTGCATTCTTTTTAACAACTGTCCCAAACTAATACTATATCAATTTTCATTTCCCTTTTACAATTTATGTATGTATATATTTTAATATTAGAACATGCTGAACTGTTACCATTTACAAACAAAAGAAATACTATCCATGAAAATTTACATGAAATCATACTCTGATTCTATTATAAATCCATAGGCAGAAATGCATTTGATAAAATCGGTCCAAATATGGATGTTCAAGATATTCCAGAAAATTGTCAGTGACCTTTACTTACTCTGTAAAAATGTTTTTATTGTAAGTGAATTTGATTTACTTTGTAAATGTATATTGTAAATGAATTTTAAGAGTATGTCCACCACTGTTTTTGTTTAAAACATAAAAGAATGTATGCAATCCAGTACAGGAGAATGGTACATGTTTAACAAAGCTGTAATTAAATGTAATTGTTTTATACATATTAGAGTCAGTGTTTTAACTCTGGGAAAATATTTTCAGGAAGTGAGTGTTCTAACACAAATAAGTTCCTAAACAGGAATCACTTGAGGCCAAGGAGATAAAAAGATACTTAGTGATAGTAGGGTAATTTTTTAAAAAGGCATCTGTGACAACACTAGAAAAGTGATGCATAAAAATAGAAATGCTAAACTTCTCTAGATGAATGACATTTTCTAACTAATTACACACTGCTTTTCTATTATTGATTGAATAAGTGTTAAGAATTACAGAAAATCATCTGTTCAATCTTTTATTATGAACATAATTTAGTCAAAAGACCTGTCAATTTCTCTTTTCTTTTTGTTTCCTACAGAAAACTGTATTTTAAATTTAATATAATATTTCCTAAATCTTAATTGAGAAGAGCTTCACTTCAGTGATACCAACAAATCCTTACAGTATAACATTTAATTCAAGAATATTTTCTGCTCTCTCTCAGAGACAGAGTCAAAGACAGACTTCTCTTTATACACTGTGTATGTGTGTTTCCATGTTCATGTGTTCTTAGCACCTTTGTATTATGCTATATCAATTTAGGCAAAGAAAACATGATGTAAAAAAAGTTCAAATTGTAATATTTTTTTTCTCAAAAAGCTACTTACGTTCTTGTCACATCTTGCTCAATCATTGCTCGCAGCTCTTTATCCTGGAAAAATTTGTTCCAAAGACTCTGAAATAAGTCAAAATACTTGTATTAAATAAAAAATATGATATACTTGAGACTTGCATTATATCCCTGCAAAGTACTCTACAAATATTAACCAATTAATCCACAACATTCCTGGGAGGTAGGTATTATCACTATTTTACAGATGAGAAAGACAGATTAGTGAGTTGCCCAAGGCATCACAGCAAATCAGTGTTGAGCAGGGATTAAATTTATAAATTCCTGGCTTCTATCCCTATGCTCAATCCACTAGACCACATTGCTTCTATATACTTAAAAATTAATTATAAATTGGCTTAAATTGCACACTGGCCAATTATTTGCAATTGAGCTTCTTTGCCCTGGCAGAGGTAAATTAAGTTGGGAATGTATAACAATTGAACACCCACAATGAAAAAGACATCCTGTGCAAATTGGTATTGATCATTTTAAAAGGAAGTTCTCATATCAGGAGCAGAAAGGTAGAAATACAGCAAACTAACCAATCCTAAAATTAAATCTAATTTGAGTCAACTTCAGTCATTCTGTAGCTGTGCTTGTGCTACCCCATCACTTCCTTGCCCTTTTTACTGGGTCCCTGCAAAGGCTAATCTAAATGAAAACTTCTCCTTTTTCCCTTTGCAGGACTGAAACGGATATCATGAGATTGCTGTACTGTTGAGGAAAGTGGAATGTAGAGTCAGCTTTCCCTGGAGGAGCATGGTGCCTTGACAGTATTGATCAGAACTTAGGAGGAACAAAATCCACAGCAGTTCTTTCATTTACTTAGCTTTCAGAACACAGTGGCAGTAGCTGACTATACCACCTGACAAAGAACAGCTAATAGGGTTTAAAAAAAAATCCCATCCTCTCCCCACCCTGTAAACAATTCATGACTATTTTCAAAGGAGGGGGAAAAAAGTCTGCCAACTGCAGGAACATAAAACTTGTAAAGAAAGAATTCTAATTTAATTTATATTAGTGCACTGCAAGCATAACAGATATTAAAATGTTTGACACTGTCCCCTTAAGACTAGTAGCTTTCCTTTTCTCAGTTAAATTTACTAATATCTTAATTATAACCATCGAATTGCAACTTGAGCAAAACCCCGAGAAATAGTCCTCGCTCTTGGAAACCTAACTCAGGACAGGTACAGCAAGGTACCAATCGCTGAATAGGCAGCACACCAACAAGAAAAAGGGAAACACCTCCAGATGCTCAATAGCAACTCCTTCTCACAACCTACAGAACAATACTACAATACATCTATTTGATTTCCCCTGTTATTACCAATCTGGTGAAGCAAACCAGGAAATTTTTGTTGCTTGTTTGGCAGAATTTTTGTGGCACTGCAGTTCATCTTACCCCCTCATCCTGTGAAAGTGGATTGTTGATAATCAGGTCTTGCTGCCCAGCTTTTCGAGGGTTTGTTATATGCTAGGGGGAAAAAACAAACAAACAAAAAAAAACCAACAAGGTTTCTATTTTCAGGTTCTAATTTTAGAAGTACTATACCAATATCCAGGTGTAGAAGAATGTTTGGTTATACTTACTATTTCTTTAATCTTGTTATATGATGTTCTTAAGTTTGAAGTTTTACCAATCCACTGACATTTATCTTGGGGTAGAACATTTAGAAACAGCTGTCAATAAATCAAAACATGCATGTAAGAAGTTTAACCAATTTAATGCAACTTTTCAAGTAAGTCCTATAGGACAGTCTAAACCATTTTAGCGACATGATTTAACAAAATCAGAATCTACATCTGAAATTGACAGAACTGAGGCCCTTGGCAGATGTTATACTTAAGACACAATTAACCTGTTAATCGCGTCTTAAAATAACCCAGCCTCACATTCAGGCAATTCATGGTGTGACAAAATGAAAAACCAGCCACAAATTATTCCACAAAATGTGTAATAATTTTTTGTGGTTGGTTTCCATCATGCCTGAGTTGATACCTGATTGCAAGGCTTGGTTGACAGCTCCCCCCATTCTGGAACTGTAATGGAATCTCCCACCAGTTCCCATGTTGTCCTGAAACTGACATGGACAATCAGCCCACTCCCCTTTCCTGGCTGGAGAAGAGGGGGAGATGCGACAGTGAAGGGGACTGGGGGGCTTCTCCCACTGGAGGCTTTAAACCCGACGCAGGGCAGTTCTGGCTGACAGGAGCCTCTGCTCCACCGCACCGTGAAGCTCAGCCAGAGCTGCTAGGTGCAGGGCTTAAAGAACTGAATGGAGGCAGCTTCTGCTTCCCACCACTGGGCAGCCTGGCCATAGCTGCCTGGGGTTAGGGCCAATAATCAGCTGTTTGCTGGCCCCAGTCTCCAGATAGCCCTGGGTCTCAAATGGGACCGTCTAGTCAGGACTGACAATCAGCCGAAATTAACTGACAATCAGCCAACTGTCAGCCCTGCAATCAGGCACCCAGCTTTCAACTTGTCAGTGCAGGGAGAGCCTCCTGCCACGCGTGTCTGGCATGGCAAGAGGCATGACTGTTCGGATCAGATCCCATTGCACCTTTAAACAAACGTGTGCCAGAAGCCTAAAACCTGAAAGTATGTACTTTTAAGTTCCAACAGCTGAGAAGCTAGAAATGGTAAAAGTTATAAGATGCAACATGTTTGATTAGTATAAGTAGCCACGACTTCATTGACAATAGAGCTATGACAATTTACCACAGCTGGGGCTCTGGCCAATTCAGATTCAGTTTCCCAATCAGACAAAGAATACAGGAAGAGACCAAATTAAAAATACACAAGAGGAGTTGTAGGCAGATCATGAATGGAAATTATGCAACATACTTAAAATCAATGAAACTGCAGAAAAGAAACATCCATTTATGCAAAAACTGGCACCACACTAGACATTCAGTTTCTCATCCTCTTTTTATATACACACACACACACACACACACACACACACACACACACACACACATGCAGTGTATCTGATATTTTTTGTAGGTCCTTCTAGTAATGGGAAGCAGGAAAAATTCCAATTCAAGTGAAGTGACTTAAGTTATCATGGTCACACACAGAAAGACTATTTAGAAAGATGTTCTCTTTTATCAAAATTTTCAATCCTACCCTAGTGAAAAAGAAAGAAGGGCCTGATTGCTTTGCAACATACTGCTTTAGGACTCCAATCCCTATTATTTATTTTGCCCAAGAGAAAGAGAGGCTTTAGAGGGCCTTTACTGTCTTACAGAACTATATTAGCCTGGTTTCTTTCTTATCCAAGTCATTACAAGAGAGCCATAGTATGAGTCTTTCAAGGTATGAGAGCCTTTCATTCACATATCAATAGGGAGGCATCTCAACTGCTTATTGTGGAGAAGGAGCTGATAGGTTTTCAAACAGCCCAAGTTAATCATTATAATACAAACCATGACCAAAACTTCCCCTTTAATCTCAACACATCATTTCAGTGTAAAAAAAAGTGACAGGAAACAGTTACATTGCAATGAATTTTACTATTAAATGAAATGTAATTCAACACAAAGATGCTCTTTCATAGGAATTCTTCACTATCACCAGCAATTCAGCAATAAGGCAACTCAATATGATTAGTGAATGCCCTATGAATTATAAAAATGGACAGGAAAACATTGGGATGAAGTCTCTTGGAAAATTCAGTGATTCTTCGCATCAATAATCTTTCAGCGCATCAGGTAATGTGTTGATATATTGCAACCACAAACTGTAAATAAATATTTTCTCTTCTTACCTTCCAGCAAACACTACGGAACCTGCTGCTTCTCAGCTGCCCATTAATCCCCTTCAGCCGTATTGTTGCCAAGTAATTGTTGTTTACAAATAGTTCTTCCCATTCTTTACTACATGAGAGGGGGGGAAAAAAAAGGAATGAACATCTAAAAAAAGCCTCAGCTGATTTAAGGGCTATATCACACTAAGTAATTTTGGATAAGCAGAGGAAAGGAACTTTTTAATGTATATATTTAGTTGTGTACCATTTCTAAACGCATGGCTGTCTTTTTGGACACATTTCTTCTCTGGATTTAATGAATATGTAGATCGCTATAATTATGCCAGCTACTGAAATTCATAATGTCTATGGAGGCTATTCCATTTCCTCTAAAATGTTGGTACTGCAGTTCAGTGAATAAACAAGAAAAATGAATATTAATATAAGCACATTCATGTTTCAGCCGTAGACAAAGAAACACCTATTCCAAAAATATGCAATAGAAAAGTGTACTGTTGACTGTATTAGTTCCTCACATGACATATTTGCTTAAATGAACCTTCTTTTCTTCTTACTTTCAAGCTGGGCAGTTAAGCATAATAGAAGATGACTTTCTTTAACATTTAGTGCTATTTACTATTGAAATCACTTCTACTTTTTTCTACATGATCAGTTTTAAAATTTTAACAGGTGCTAGCAAATTTAAAAAAAACATCAAAAAATTAAAAACCCTCACTGTATAAACTGTTAAAGGCAAGCTTGAGTACCTTGCAGTACCTATGGCTGACTAGATAAACAACCTAAATATGCCTCCCAGGCATGCAGACACCAGGGGCCTAACACCTGTGCCTCATTAATATACAAGTAAATCTGCTCTACTGGGAAACAATTGGAAATTAATTGTCCCAAACCATTTACTGAGTTTGAATAAAAGAATTAAACCTATATTCCCTACATCTTCCACTGAAGTGGATCTCAAGAACAGCATCAGTCATTTGATGATCTTACCAAAGACCAAAGCAGCCTCGACCTGCTCAGATAAAAATATATGAAGTCACTCCATTTCAGTGTAGAAGCATCAGGGGCACACTTAAGGGCACAAGCATTTTGGATGTTTTCGTTTGTTCAATTTATACTCTCAAGGTAAAAATCCCCATTTTTAACTTTCTCTTGAGATTTACTTGGTCTTCATAGTAATGAAACTATGAAGCAGAAATAGTGACATTACTTATTTAGCTTTGGGCTGACATATCTGCTTAGTTAAGTGGGGTTACAAAGAAGGTCATTCAGGTGCTGAAAGAAAGCTCTCATTCTGCACTTGTTTGTCATTCAATAATCTAAATATGGATAAAACTTAGATTGGATATTGGAAGAATGTTTTCAACCATTAAAGCTCTTTCAGAACCTCACTAATCAAAATACTAGGAGCAAAAACCTAACTAGTTTTAAATGAAACTCAATAAATATATGAAAATGATTCCATTGCCTGTGAAAGTAGAGGCTAGAGTCGATGACCCTGAAGGTTCTTCCTCCTTCATCTATGCTCCTATTCCTCTGGGGCAGGTCTGAATTAGTATCCCAGAATGTGTGGATGTGTAAGTGCGTGGTGGGAGTTAAAAGGTGTGTGCGCAGGTCGATACTGTGCTGGTAGAGATATCTTTCAGTTAAATGGTATTTTCATAGCACTTGCTTCCTCGAAAAAGAACCGACTGCTAGGCCTATGTGTTTGGATGCAGTTGAACAACAGCATATATGTAGGCATTGTTGGGGATAGGTAAAGATGTGATGCATACAAAATGCTTTGACCTTCTCCCTGCTCCTCCAGTTCTGTATTATCTGTACTAAAGAAAACTTTGACCACTATCAACTGCCAACTGGTCCAATATAGCAGCAAATCACAACAGTGCAGGCAAGCAACAGCTCCTCTTCCCTCTAGCCACATTGCCTACATCAGGAGGGTGGCAACCTATATTCTATGGGCTGGATCTGGCCCGTGGTAGCAGCAGCCTGCTGATGTGGGGCTTCTCCCCATGCCACCATGCATACAAGCGATGGTGGTAGCTGGGTCCAATAGTCTGCCTACTCAGGGCTGTTATTCTAGCCTCCCGGTTTACACTGTTGGCTATAAATGGTTGTGGCATAAAAGTTATTGCATTGGCTCCCACCAGTACAATCCAGTGCCACCAGTGGAATCTTCCTTAAGACTAGAGGACTGCTACTTATGCAGTGAAGAGTGATTATAGTGCAAAGGAAAATCTGGCCCATAAACATCCTTTGGTAACTACAGGATATTATGTCTACTCAAATAGTCTCATTGAAGCATGTGATAGGAAATTTTTCTACCATATAAGTAGTTTTGTAGCATTACTGGTGTCATTCTAACAGCTGCCAACTTAAATGCAACTATTCTTCAGAGGGTGATGTTTCCCTATATACAAGGGTCAGATTCTGATGTCATTTACACTGCTTAAGTAGAAGATTGCATTCACTTAATTACTTGGAAAACACTGAGATGTCAGTCAAGTTAATGCAGATTAAAACCAGTGTAATGAAAAAACAGATTCTGTCTCAATATGTTTATAACAGCAATTGTCTGTAGTAACTGCTAGATGGCAGTTAACATTTAAAAAACAAGCCTATTAGGACCCAGATATTATATACTTGCAAAAACCCCAAAACGTTTCCATGCTTTGCGGTTGAACTTTTCTAGACCTGGTCATTGCATGGAAACACATTACTTTGAAATATTTGTGCAAACCCACTTCAACAGCCAAATTATAATACAATGTAATGTCATGATGTTTTTGATCATAATAAAAGTCTAAAATACATTTTTTGAACAAAGCTACATTAAAAATAGCTGGAAGAAGGTTGTCAAGCCCATACTCCAAATTATGTTTGGCTCATGGGGAAATTGAAAGAACACTGTAAACAGCTGAAAAAAGAACAACAACAAAAACAAACAAACAAACAAACAAAAAATCACTCCGAGTGTTTAGTAAAAACTTGCTACAAATTTAGTATAATTAAATAAAATATGAGCCCCTGTATAACACCGCCCATTAAATCTACCTGCTATTCAGACATTTTTAAACCACATGCTGCATCATGTCCAGAGTGGTAGAAATCTATAGGAAGAAAGAAGATGGCTTTCTTAATAGACTCTCTTCTGAAAGTATTAACTGACACTGGATAAAACAATTATGTACCTGAAGAAATGAGCTTCTGCTAGAAGCAAATGTATTACTTCTAAAACTCTCTCTCAAGCAGCAAGAAGAGGTCCCTTGTCCACAAAACAGCAGTACCTGTTCTGTTTTTCCCTACTCAGAGAACGTTCTGCTTAAAATTGTGGTCATTATGTCTGCATGGAACCCCCTGACGCTGCTTTAACTATGCTTGTTCCATACGTTCACTTCCGTTAGTTTTCTCACGTACTCTCTGAGAGTAAAGAAAGAAATACAGTAAAAACTCTGTTATCCAGCATCCCCCGGGAATGGGGGATGCCGGTTAATCATATGTGCCATGTCCCGTGCAACAGGGCTTTCACTCCCTGGCGTCAGTGTGCCGGGGACAGGGAGGGGGGCCCCACACACAGGCTGCTTTGCCCCAGGCTATGATCCACAAGGAAGAAGTAGGACTCAGCTTGCAGTGGAGAAACCGGAAGCGAGACTTCCGGTTTCGCTTTTGCTACATCCCTTGGAAGGAAGATTTGTATGTACAGATGCCAGTTAGTGGATCTTTCTAGTTGCTAAAGTGCCGGATAATGTGGCTTTTGCTGTATTTCTTTCCTCCCAATGATTTCAATTATAGAATCATGGAAAATTAGGACTGGAAGGGACCTCAGGAGGTCATCTAGCTCAGCCCACTACTCAAAGCAGGACCATCCCCAAATAGATCATTCCAGCCAGGGCTTTGTCGAGCCAGGCCTTAAAAACCTCCGAAGATGGAGAGTTTACCACATGTCTCAGTAACCCATTAAAGTGCTTCGCCACCCTCCTTAGGCCAATGAATTTAGTGAGAGATAGTTTTTCCTAATATCCAACCTAAACTTCCCTTCCTTCAACTTAAGACCACTGCTCCTTATTCTGTCATCTGCCACCACTGAGAGCAGCCTACCTCCATCCTTAACCACCCTTCAGGTAGTTAGAGGCTGCTGTCAAACCCCTCTCAGTCTTCTCTTCTGCAGGCTAAATAACCCCAGTTCCCTCAGCCTCTCTTTGTAAGTCATATGCCCCAGCCCCTGAACCATTTTCATTGCCCCCTGCTGGCCTCTCCTCAATTTGTCCACACCTTTTCTTTAGTGGGGGGCCCAAAACTGAACACAGTACTCCAGATGTGGCTTCACCAGCACAGAACAGAGGGGAATAATTACTTCCCTCGATCTCCTGGCAACGCTCCTACTAATGCAGCCCAGTATGCTGTTAGTCTTTTTGGCAAAAAGGGCATGTGGCTCATATTCAGCTTATTATCCACTTTAACCCCCAGGTCCTTTTCTGCAGAGCTGCTGCCCAGCCAGTCAGCCCCCAGTCTGTACTGGTGCATGGGATTGTTTTATGCAAAGTGCAGGACTCTGCACTTATCCTTGTTGAACCTCATGAGATTTCTTTTGGCCCGATCCTCCAATTCGTCTAGGTCAATCTGAATCCTGGCCTTACCCTCCAGCATATCCACTACTCCCCCCAGCTTGGTGACACCCAGAAATTTGCTTAGGGTGCAATCCATCCCATCTTCCAGATCAGGGACGGGCAATTATTTCGGGTGGAGGGCCGCTTACCGAGTTTTGGCAAGCTGTTGAGGGCCACACGAGTAGCTCCACCCCTTGACGGGTCCCCACCCTCTGGTCACCATCTTGTGACCAGAAGTCCTGCCCCCTAACCCCTGATATTTGCCACCAGAAGTCCCTCCCCTTCACCCTGGAAATACTCCTTTCAGCAAGGGGTTTTGCTATCTCGGAACCAGAAAAATGTCAAATTATATTCTAAAAATCAAACATCTACAACATTCATCAATTTGATTTCAAAAAATATTTTTGTCCAGATTTACATGCATTTGTGTAGTGTACATAGAGGTGATTGCACAAAAGCTTAAAATGAAGCCTTACTCTTGTATATTGTGGGTGTGTGTCAGGGGGTGGGTGTAAGTTTGTGAGGATCTGTGGGAGTGTGCAGGAGGGTGTAGGTGTGTGTGGGTATGGATAGGTGTGGGGGTGGAGTAAGAAAGCATGTTAGTGTGTGTGTGGACATGTGGGGTGTGGGGGAAGGTGGCTGAGGTGTGTGAAGGGGTGGGGATGTGGGG
>NW_017729005.1:12027914-12031488 GCF_001723915.1 Gavialis gangeticus
AGTTGGAGTAAGAAAGCATGTTAGTGTGTGTGTGGACATGTGGGGTGTGGGGGAAGGTGGCTGAGGTGTGTGAAGGGGTGGGGATGTGGGGTCTGGGTGCATGGCAGTGTGAGGCGGGATGCAGACGCACATGTATGATAGGGTGTACATATGGGACTCGCCCCGTGAACACATGCTGTCCCTCTCACTGCATGCATGCGCGTGTACACCCCCCCCCCACTCCCAGCCCCGGGGTACTGGTGCAAGCCTTGTGCTCCCACAGCCCGGTGATGCAGCTGGGGCCACGTGGTGCTGAAGCAGCCAGCAGGTGGGCAGTGAAGCAGTGAAAGCGGTGGCAGACAAAGGCTTCCAGTTGGAGGACAGGTGGGGGTGGGAGTGGGGATGGCCTTGCTCCTGTGTCCTGTGCCTGACTTCCCCTGGGTCTTACTGTCCCTGGATCCTGTCACCTTTGACAGACATCCAGGAACAGATAAATATAAATTTTCTAAATTTTTTTAGGGGCCCTCTATTCTGGATAGAATTGCCTGGCAGGCCGAACTCAGCCCGCAGGCTGTATTTTGCTCATCCCTGTTCCAGATTGTTAATGAAAATATTAAACAAAACCAGCCCCAAAAATGACCACTGGGGCACTCCACTTGAGAGCAGCTTCAAATTAGACCTCAAGTCATTGATAACTACCTGTTTAGCTTGATGAACCAGCTAGCTTTCTATCCACCTTACAGTCCATTTATTCAACCCACACTTCCTTAGCTTGCTTGCGAGAATGTTGTGGGAGACTGTATCAAAATCCATGCTAAGGTCAAGGTACATCATGTCCACCGCTTTCCCCATAACCAAAGAGCCAGTCATCTCATCACACTAGGCAATCAGGTTGGTCAGGCATGATTTATCTTTGGTGTATCCATACTGACTGTTCCTGATTACTTTCTTCTCCTCCACATGCTTAGAAAAGGATCCCTTGAGGACCTGTTGCATGATTTTTCCAGGGACTGAGGTGAGGCTAATTGGTCTGTAGTTCCCTGGATACTCTCTTCTTCCCTTTCTTCAAGATGAACACTATATTTGTCCTTTTCCAATCATCCCAAACCTCCCCCAATCACCACAAGTTTTCAAAGATAATTGTCAGCAGCACAGCAGTCGCATCAGCCAACTCCCTCAGCACCCGTGGATGCATTGCGTCCAGCCCCATGGACCTGTACATGTCCAGCTTTTCTAAATAGTCCCTAACATGTTCTTTCATCACTGAGAGCTGCTCACCTTCTCCCTAAACTGTGCTGCCCTGTGCAGCTGACCTTGCCTATGAGGACTAAGGTAAAAAAGGAATCGAGTACTTCAACTTTTTCCTCATCATCTGTCACTAGGCTGCCTCCTCCATTCAGTAAGGGACCCAACACTTTCCCTGATCTTCCTCTTGTTGCTAACATACTTGTAGAAACCCTTCTTGTTATCATTCACATTCCTTCCTAGATGCAACTCCAACTGTGTTTGTCTTCCCTGATTTCATCCATGCAAGCTTGAGCAATATACTCCTCCCTTGAGCAATATGTCATCTGTCCAAGCTTCCACTTCTTGTAAGCTTTCTTTTTGTGTTTAAGATCACGAGAGAGTTCTCTGTTAAGCCATGCTGGTCACCTGCCATATTTGCTATTATTCCTCCACATCAGGATGGTTTGTTTCTGTGCCCTCGGTAAAGTTTCTTTAAAATACAACCAGCTCTCCTGGACTCCTTTCCCCTCTCAGACTGGCCTCCCAGGTGATCCTTCCCATCAGTTCTGTGAGGGAGTCAAGGTCTATTTTTCTGAAGTCCAGAGTCCATACTATACTGCTCTCCTTTCTTCCTTTTGTCAGGGAGGGGTCAGGACCTTGAACTTAATCAATTTGTGGTCACTGCTGCCCATGTTACCATCTACTTTTACATTTCCCACCAATTCTTCCCTGTTTATGAGCAGCAGGCAAGAAGAGCACGGCCCCCAGTTGGTCTCTCTAACACTTGCATCTGGAAGTTGTCTTCAGTGCTCTCCAAAAACTTCCTAGATTGCCTGGGCATTGCTGTATTGCCCTCCCAGCAAAATGTCAAGGTGATTGAAGTCCCTCATAAGAACCAGGGCCTGTGATCTGAAAACTTCCGCTAGTTGTCTGAAGAAAGCCTCATCTACCTCATCTGCCAAATTAGCAGCTTACTCAGGAAAAGCTTCCTTTATGGTAAAAAGTATGGTAAGAAGTTCCTTTCTGAACCAGCTTCCTTTATGGTAAGAAGTATTTTATCATGGAGATCAACTTGGAATGTGAGCACACGCTGTTGGTGTTCGGGAAGACAACTGAGGAGAAAGATGTTTGGGAGGCAGATCAGCATGTAGAGAAAGGAGAGGAGATTGATGACATTCTGGTAATCAAAACTGTTGTAGGTTATAGAACACACTATTCTACCCAAGACAATTCTGTGGGCCTACTGTTTTACATTACTATATACCCTACCGAGACTAGTAGGTAGACAAAGGAGCCTTTCCATAGTATGCCAGTCACGTTGGACAGGAGATAGTCAAGTCAACACAAATGTAATAGATGAAAATTAGGAACATCAGCATCAGACTGCAAAGATCCCACATTAGAACTGCAGATGCTTAGATCAACCAGATAAGTGTTAGCTGTCATGACTGTATTTTTAGTTTCCATCACAGGTAATGAGGGAACCAGTACACCTAAAATGCGATTAGAAACTGTACACAGATATTTTTTTCCTATACCCAGGGGATATTTTATACTAATTCTTAAGAATCTTCCATTCATGGAACAAAATCAGTTTAATCTTTAAGACAACATTTAGAAAATGAACACTGTTACACACAGTACTGTAGTACAGGACTGGGTATCTCAGCACTAGTACTGGGTTGTAAGAATCTACGCTTGGGTTCCACAACAGTCTAAAATCCCAACCTCATTTCTCCTTTTGGAGAAATGCCTTAGATAAAATTTTTGAACAATGATGTTACTTTTGGGGGTGAAAAAAGCTGACATAGGAAGCACACTATATATGGTCCAAGTAAAAACAATTTGACATTTTTATTCACTTTTTCATTCAAAACGATTTATTTTTAATGCATTGAGACTCCAGCTCAACTACCACAGACACCAGTGAAACAATGTTACTGATGCTTCTAATTATTGTGTCATATGCTTTGCAATTTGAGGTTGTTATTAATGAGAAAGTCCCAAAAAAACAACCATGCGAGGGCACCCACTAAAATTAGAACAGGTTTAAAACTAATAAGAAAAAGTATTTTTTTTTTGATACAGAATGTAGTTAACTTCTGGAATTCATTGCCACAGGAGATGTTAATGACAGATAACATAGCCAAATTAAAAAAGGGACTAAACAGATTCTTGGAAGACAGATCTGTGTATAGCTATTAAACAGAAATTTAGAAATGTTTCCATTGGTTTAGATATACCAGAGATGGTGGATACCAGGGAAGGTAAAAAAAACAAAAAAAAAACAGATAAAAACTTGCTTTACTGGAAGCAGCAGCACATTACTTCAACGTTGCTCCACAACATCTGTATAGATCAGGTGCTT
>NW_017729005.1:12031769-12032428 GCF_001723915.1 Gavialis gangeticus
AAAAAAAAAAAAAAAAAAAAAAAAAAAAAAAATTGAGCAGGGGTCAGCAACTTACAGCCCTTAGGCTGGATCCAGTCTATGGACATAGGGCTTCAGTGGCATTCAGCAGCACAGGGCTTTGAGAAACACTCCCCAAACTACCATAGATCCGGTTGATCACTTTTAGGCTGATTTAACTGTCTCAAACTCCTGTACAGTTCCCAGCACAGCCCCAACATGATTTTCCTACCCCCTCCCTGGCACTATGGCTATTTTTAGACCCCACCCCACTCTTCCCACCCCCCCACCTGCTGGACAGCCTCCCCTGGGGACCAGCCAGCCCCCTGCCCCACCCAATCTCTTATTCCACAAGCTGTTCCCAGTGCTGTTTTTACTGGTGTTTGCCAGTGCCGAGAGCCAAGCAAGTAAGTTGGGGTGGGAAGAAGGGGGGGTGGGATGGGGGGGAGGGTTGGTTTGCAGGGGTGGGGTTGTTCACCTAGGAGTTGGGCATGCAAAAATATAGCCTCTGGTCCTGGGGAGGGGTGAAGAGCCTCCCAACCCCCAAATCTCCCTGCAGAACCCACAAGCTCTGCTGACCCCACCAAACCCTCCCAGACCTCAGCAACACCCCTACAGAGCCTGCCCAAATCTCGATCCCCCTGTGGACTCTACCTAACGCC
>NW_017729005.1:12037428-12037675 GCF_001723915.1 Gavialis gangeticus
CACTCCCTCCCAGACCTCAGCAACACCCCTACAGAGCCTGCCCAAATCTCGATCCCCCTGTGGACTCTACCTAACGCCCTGATCCCACTGCAGACCCCATTTATCCCCTCTAACCCACCTGCAGAACCCACCTGCCCACCAGTCCTTCCCATTGATATCACCTGCCCCCTCCAAACCCCCATGAACCCCTTCTGCCTCCTAATTCCCCAATCCCCCCTCTGGACCTCATCTGCCCCCCATTCCCTCC
>NW_017729005.1:12039309-12039691 GCF_001723915.1 Gavialis gangeticus
AAAAAAAAAAAAAAAAAAAAAAAAAAAAAAAATTGAGCAGGGGTCAGCAACTTACAGCCCTTAGGCTGGATCCAGTCTATGGACATAGGGCTTCAGTGGCATTCAGCAGCACAGGGCTTTGAGAAACACTCCCCAAACTACCATAGATCCGGTTGATCACTTTTAGGCTGATTTAACTGTCTCAAACTCCTGTACAGTTCCCAGCACAGCCCCAACATGATTTTCCTACCCCCTCCCTGGCACTATGGCTATTTTTAGACCCCACCCCACTCTTCCCACCCCCCCACCTGCTGGACAGCCTCCCCTGGGGACCAGCCAGCCCCCTGCCCCACCCAATCTCTTATTCCACAAGCTGTTCCCAGTGCTGTTTTTACTGGTGTTT
>NW_017729005.1:12039751-12042501 GCF_001723915.1 Gavialis gangeticus
CCTAGCCACTAGCTTCCCCATCCAACTTACCTTAGATCAGGTGCCTATTTTTAACTCTGTCTAACCTCCCTGAATGTCTATACACAGCCTGGTTTAATACCCAATAAGAAATTACTAGCCATTACATCATTACTATGATGTCTTATGTGTCCTCGTTACACCCGCAAAGACATCTATTCTATAACAGAAATTAAAGTTGGTGTCACTGAAGTTAATAGTGCAAGTTAAAAATTAGACCTCTGAAATCAAATTAGAGAGAAGCTGACAGAAAAGGTGCCCAACATTCTGTATTTTTATTTGTTGACATCTTCATGGCTTGAGATATTCCTTATGGTTTTAAAAGGAGCAAAGAATGGTTATTTTGAAATTATTCTCTTGCAGTAGATGTCATCATAAAAATAAAAAAAAAAAAAAAAGATAGGTTTATACACAATTTAAATTTTTATGTAACTGAGATACGACTATAAACAAGATAATTCAACCAATACACTAATTTTAGTTCATAAGCATACATACTACTGATTAGCAGGTTTATTGCAATGCCTTTTCCCACCTCTATAAATACATGGATTCCACACTCATCATCATAGCTAAAGCCATCAGGGATTTTGGGAGAGAATATACTATTTTTTTTAATTATTGACTTAGGATGGTTTTACTCAGTGGTGCTCTTATGATGAAAAGAAATTGTTGGTTGATCTTCAGATTAATCTCAGTTTTACATTATTTTTGGAAACTTAATACTTGTACAAAAATTTTAATACGACATCAGCACTGTACCTCTGTGCTGAATTTTTATATATTTCACACGTATATCAGCAGTGTAGTTTCCTCAGCAAAATGAAATCGCTGATTAGATTTTCCTTTCAGCAGACTCTGTATGAAAACCAAGTTATCTTATTTAAGCTCCAGTACTTCTGCTGCAACCATGTAGTACAAAAATCTTCTATTTAAAATGCTACCAACTACAATGGCACCTAGTACTGAGAAAAAGAATTGATCATCTACAGGCCCCTTTGCTGCTAACCTCAGCCATTAAATAACTCATGGTTCTGAAGCAGATGTTCTTGCTTTTAGGTCACTAAGAATCTTACGGACTAGTTTTCCTCTCCAAGGAGCAAGTGCCAGCCTGATTAAGATCTGGAAACACACAACTCAACACCAAGAAGAACATGATGCCATTTATCTGTCAGTTTCAGTCACATTGGCACAAGGAGTTTTAATGGAGTCCTGATACTGTATTTCACTGCATTACTGCTATGCTTAAGAACTATTAATAAATATTTTAACTCTCACTCCTTTTAGTATGAGCTGTTGCCAGACTGTTTGAAATGGGGGAATTTGTTAAAAGCTTAGGACAAAAACATTATTGCTTGTTTCTTTAAGATAATTAAAGGACTAGTGGTGTTTACTAGAAATGGGAAACGTAAAAAACCCCTGAAATGCTACCAATAGGACAAGACTGGCCTTAAATTCTCTGCTACTTATTTATGGTTCTGGATCTCTATTAAAACCCTATGATTAAAAGTTGCTTTAGAAGATGATGTTTATCACTCAAATACATTTTCTGTCCCCTCCTTTTACCACAGGTGTCTCCTTCCTTAGATTTGACAACAAACAGTAACTATTTTTGTGGTTTTCAATTATGTCAGGGTTTGGTAATATTTTAGCAAACAGTACAATGTTTTCCACTTACATAAAGTACATTTAACCACAGTGGTTACTGTGCATGTACAATAGAAGTATATTTTTGACAATTATAAGTTGTTTGTATCAGCAATTACCAAGGACATTGTAACATGTTCTATTATATATCTATAGCAGTGATTCTTAAATCAGGGTGCTGCAGAGTACCACACAATGGTTAGCACAGTTCGGTGTGCAAATCTGAGTCACAAGATAAACCCATAGATTTCAAAAATAGGAATACATAGTGTTAAAAACATTCTGACCCATTGGTGCCTTTCCGAGTCCTTTGCAACAAAAGAATAACTCCATTATTTTTCTTTAGTCAAAAACTGAGTGAAAGCTAAAAGCCGACATTTCCTGGGGGGGCTCTCAAGTCTAAGGCCAGGTACAGATATTACACTTTTACCAGTATAAGTGATTGGAAACCAGTCTATACCTGTAACAGAGCAGAAGTCCAGCACACAGACTGACTTAAAAATGACAGAACCCAGTCTAAGATTTATCCCCCCACCAAAGGGCAAATGTGTGTTCTGTTTGCTACTGACCTAAACTAGGCTGCTAATAGAAAACTGCGTAACTTGCACTGATTCTGCCTCAGGCTTTTTTGAATGTCTGTACCTACTGTAAAAAGTTTGAGAACCACTGCTCTGCACCATATCTGTATGTATCTGTATGTCTGGCTATAAAAGCTGAAGTCATATGATTTTCAACCATATTACAGCACTAAATGGTTGAAACTAAGTGCTATTTCCATGGTTATTTGTTTCCTTTAAACAGGACATCATTTACTGCATTTTCAAGTTCCAGCTGCAACTTCTAGAAAGAATTCTCCACTCCCCACTTATACATTTTGTGTGTATATACCTCTCATTAAGAAAAAGCTAGTACAGATTCTCTAAACTCTTAAGGCTCCTATATATGTGCAGGGAGCCTGCACTGGAAAGATTAATAGAGCCTGCTGGAGTGCTGAAATTAATGCCCTCCAGCAGGCTCTAGAGTATCATATTTTAGGTGTCCCTGTGCTGAAAAATTGGGGGGGTAAGGGGGGGGGGGAAGGGGGG
>NW_017729005.1:12042676-12080213 GCF_001723915.1 Gavialis gangeticus
GGGGGGGTAAGGGGGGGGGGGAAGTGGGGCACTCTGAACTAAAGCTCATTCGATCAGCTTTAGTTCAAATCACCCTATCGCCATTTTTCTGCACGGGAACACTGATACCGTGATACTTGGGCACTTTTAATTAGCATGGTTTGCTAATAAAAACACCCCCCACACCCCCCAGAGCATGTGTAAAAATGCCCTTAGTGCTCTTTAAACAAAGGAATACCAGAATTAATTCTTATCTCCCATGGCAGATTTCACAATTGTACAGACTAACTATTTACTTATATTACAACTATAACATAGAGGTCTCACCAAGAATGCCTTTTATGGTTGGCTTTTACTCTGGGCATCAACAATTTCAGCCAGTATCTTTGAAATGCACTGAATTGATCCTTCATAAACAGATGCATTTCAATTGTCTGAAAATGAAAGTAGTAGGGAAAACTTACTCTTTACCAAAAAATTAACAATTGCAATAATTAATAAGAGGGAATATGGGTTATAGAGATATTAAGAAATCAATGCAAATTCCTGGCTTTTCTTCTTTTGCCCTCCATCTCTCAAGATTTTTGACACCCAATCCTTTTCAAGGTGTCAGCTTCCCAAGTGTTAAGTAAACTTGTCAGTTTGCTGTCACTTCCCTACTAACCCACATGCTGTCCACAAAGAAGAAACTTTGGTGGAGGCCTATACTAGCTTCCATACTTCTTTGAATGGGAAAAGCAAGTCACTCAACTCAGCAGAAACTCAAAGTACCTACACCATGCAAATCAGATATAAAATTCAGGTAAAAGTGTTTAGTGAACATCAAATAAAGATTCAAAGAGCTCATCAATTAAGACTTTTTCCTGGTTCAAAAAGTTGGCAACAATTCTAATAAGAGGAGCTATGAAGAGGTTTGTGTGGATCAAATGAGCTGTGGAATAAATAACCCAGACACAAGAAACACAGTAAGATATTTGGTGGTGTTTTACCTGGGCCTTCAAACAAGATACAAAAAAGGAAAGGAATTAGAGAATGTAAATTTACAAAGCTCTCTGCATGGTCAACTAACACCCGATGGCTTCTTTTAATTTTTTCTGATTTGGGGAAAAGTACCTTGGAGAAAAAGCCAGGCCTGTTTTCTTATTATTGGAAATAAAGCATAGAGCTCTGCAATCCAAGAGTGCCAGCTTGTCTATACCCAGATGAGAGTAAGACAACCACAGAGGCCATTTTCACTAAGAGACAGTTAAAAGTAATTGAATGTAATGATTCAAAGGCCTAGAAACCAAAACAACAAGGAAAGATTCTACAGGATCTAAAGGCAAAAATCAGGTCTTATTTGGAAGATCCTGTGGCCATGAGATGGCACCTAATGAGAAAGGCTTCTGTTTCATGATGCTAAGTAAGGCAAAATTTAAATTGAAAAACAACATGCCCTAACTTCTCTATCTTGGAAGCAGAGAAAAGAGGACAAATGAGGCAACCCCTGAGAAAAAACAGAAAAAGAGAGAATCCAATGCTCTTGTCTGACTTCCAGCACCAGACATGTTAGAAAAAGATTTAAAAAGAAAAAAGAAAATGAAAACAGATGCAAACAATCATCTGAAGTTCTTTGCAACTCCAGAGCTGACTTTTCTTCTCTAAGGGACTCGGTAGTCACACAGATGGCAGCAAGCCAAGAAAAACAGGTTACTCTTACTTACAGGTAACCTTAACACCACAAGAGCATAGCAAACCAATGAGGACAGTGAGTAAAGGAAAGGCTGCTTCTTGGAAGAGGAAGACAAAACAGTTTTCCTACAAGACAAGAGCACCTTGGTTGATTACAATTTAAGCCAGGCTCTGGACAATAGACTCAGCATAAACATTTCAAAATCATTTGCCTGCTTTCTTCCTCCCCCTCCAGACCCACCCCATCTTATACATGTTGTGTTTTTCCAAAAAGAGGGGGGCAAATGTATTCTTATGCATATCTGGCCTGGGAAGCCTGATATGAAAATCACCCAGTTCCAGACCTACTAGTGTTTTAACACTTGGCCAGGAGGGGGCAGACATGTTGTACAAGTTAGCCCAATAAGAGGCTTATCGAAAAGCAGGAGGGAAATGTCCTCACAGTTTCACTTCCTTGCTATATTTTTCCTGAGCATGCTTACTGTGACACCAGCCACTGGCTAGAGCACAGAAAAAATGCATCTCAGAAAGCAAGAGCATGCTGCCTTCTTCCAAGGAAGCAAGACATATCTGGAAAGGAGAGCCTAAGAAGATTAGACAACAATGTCCTTTTTATGGTAGATGTATACTGAATGACAGGAAAAGGAAAAAAACAGTGCCAAACCCTATTTCTTCTATTGGTTGTCTAAGTGGACTTATGCACTTAAGCATCATTCTAGTCCATGATGTAAAAGTTGCAAGGAATCCTTTAATGGGGCTACTGCTTTAACAGAGCATCATCTTACCCTTAATACTGAGTCACAAAGAAGCAGAAAAGAGAAGGTGTCATGCCAGGTCTTGGGTGGCCAGGTCTGGGAGTCAGGTTCTGGAATAGCAACTGGAACTAGAAGGAATGTGCAGAATCCAAGTATTGGGGAGCCAGGGAAGCCAGAAGCCATGAGGTCTGTCTGAGAAGCTGAGTCGAAAAGCCAGAGACTCAGCCAGAGCATGGAGTCAGAAGGCAAACCAGGTCAGGTAGCCAGGAGATCAAGCCAGGAGTCAGGCTGAGGAAGAAGATGGATTAGGAAGCCAAAAAGTCAGGGAGAACACAGAGACCAAGAGCGAGCCAGGTCAGGCAGGCAAGGGATGAGGCAAAGAGCTGGTAGGGTCATGAGTTGTGAAAAATATTAAAAGCAGCTGGGTACAGGTTCAGCCCCCTTGACCAGATGCTTCCTCTTCCAAGTCAGGGGATTATACTGGAAGGGGTAAATGGTCAGCTGACCCTGACTAGCCACCCCAGTGGCAGGAGTGGGTGGGTGGCCATGCCCAGAAGGTTTCTGGCCAGTGCTGGTCATCCTAGATCATCAGCTGGAGAGGTGCCAAACCAGGTGAGTAGCTGCTTAGGCAGGCCAGGACCCTGGGTTTGAGGTCAGAGCCTAACAGGAGGACCCACCCATTTTGTATTAATCAAGCAGGATAGAAGAAGATCACACTTTGGTGCAATTACATACTTAATAGGTGGAACAAAATCACAAAATGTTAAGCAATAATCATTGTGGAAATGAGGTCATATTACAAAGTGTATCATCAGAGTATATTAGAAAGTTTAGAAAGTCTAACCCACAAGTTTATTAAAAAATAATATAGCATACAATATAAGAATGGAGAGAGGGCTTTTTTTCCCCCCCCATCTATAAATTTATTATAAGCAGTATTAATATATGAAAGCACCTTGAAAGAAAATAATTATCCATAAGATATTAGATTCAAATAGCCAAAAAAAAGTCTGTCTGTATCAATGGCTCTCCTTAAAAGTCATAATTAGGTCATTAAAATATATTTAGAAAAATAGCCTGTAAAATAAAGTTAAAAAATACTCACCTTCATTTTATTTCATAGGTCACTGTTATACCATCTAATAAGATAATTAAAAACATGCAAGCAGCTGGTACTGCGGCTAAACAGATTAATGTAATAGTCTGTAGTCATATGTGCTGGCAAGGGGTTCACCTCTTTGGCGAGGAGAAGGTCAGCTGCCCTTGGGAAGGAGAAAGAAAGACAATATTCCTACTTTCCAGTGGCACTGCATTGCAGATACTGAGGCTGAAGTCCGGCATGGTTTTTTATCCTAATGGAAATATTTGCACACCTACCAAGGGCTTCCATTGTTGTGGTAAAAGTAGCTTTAAGATCAAACATATTTCTTCTAAATATCATCCAAAATGATCAAATGAAGTTTTCTTTTTATTAAAAGACAAGTACTCACATACCCCAAATCCAAACAAGCCATAATTTCAAGTTTACCATTAGTAAACTATCAAGCTTTTGAAGATGCTCTACAGAATAGAACATTTAATCACATACTTCGAGTAAACTTTGTTTCCAGCATGTACAGAATAATCTGAGTTAGCAGTAGAGGATTAAGTAGCAAATTCTCTGTTCTCTAGGATATATTTGTAACCTCCCAGATTACTTAGAATTCTAAGTCAAACTTGTTTCCCATTTCCACTGTGCTTGAACTTTATGAGTTGAAGGGAAAATGTCGGCTATCTCAACTTCAGTAGCACTAACTGCATCAATTGCAAAAAAGTAAACAAGATCCATAAACTCTAAAAAGACGACTCTACACAAACACATTAAATGACAAATACTGAAGTCACATCAGTGCAATGGTTGTGTACATTTCATTTTATAAACCCTTATTTTTCAGAGGTTTTTAATGATGAATATCAATAGCAGGCTAAAACTAGTCTAGCAACACTTTCTACTAGAGAGTCAGAGAAACTTGTTTTGAAGAATTTTTTTTGCAGAAGCAACGTGCCCTTGGGATTAGTTATACAACCAAAAAAGGTATCATTTTACTTTCAAGTGTTTAAGTACTTGTAATTATTTTCCTTTTTGCCTACACCAAATTGTGAACTGGTATTAACAAATATAAATACATGTAAAGTAACATATGTTGTTCAGTAAAATTTTTCACTAGGATTTGGAGTGCATAATAAATGCAAATATGGCATTCACACCGATCCAAAGGCCTGTATTGCCTCTTTTAGGACTGTTATCTGTGACCTCAGTCTCTAAGTCCAGAGATCCATAATAGAATAGATAAAAGCTGCCATAAATCTTCATATTACTGATTTAATCAAGTAAATATTTTCCACCTCTATTCAAAATAATATTCAGTTTAAAATAGTCTCAAATGAAAACAAAGATACTTGAACACAGTTAAAACGGATTAGTGAAAAAACATGCATTTACAGGTAAAGCTTTACCATTATTATGCTTCAATGTAGTTTAACTAATTTCCTTGCTCATCAAGGTATTGTCTATTTATCTTAACATAGTGCAGACCTATGACTATCAATATTGTGTTCAACCCAACCAGTAAACTTGCATTATATGGTAAGAGCTCCTTGCCATTGAGCAGAAAATATTTCATTTCACACCTTAAATACTGTAATAGTACTTAATAACAGTGCTAGTTTGCCAACTATACAGAGGTTTCTTTTCTATATATACTGTACTATCTTCCCATATCATTTTGCTTCTTTAATTATAACAATAAATTAATATTCTGGCATTGCAATACAGATAAGCACCGAATTTAAAATAGTAGTTAACTTCATTCTTAGTTCTGTAAAGTTTTTCTGGAAGTCTCTTTTACAGAATACAATTACTATTCAATAAAGGTATACCTAAGGCACTATTATGTGTACTTGGTGCTACGGGAAGTGGGGGAACAAAGGGCATCTTTGTGCCCGCCTAGTTTCTCAGAAAAACTAGCTGTAGGTTGGGCCTGCAAGATAACTTAGAGGAGCCTTAGAACATGGGCCAGCATGCAACAGAGAATGCAGCACAAACTATAGTCATGCCTCTCCAAGTAAAAGAACCTGCACCTGGAGGCTGACAGATCATGACAGAATTCTCAAATCCTGGAAGACTATTTGGTTATTTAGGAAAGCTTTATGGCTGCAACATTGCAAAGGGATTGCAGCATATGGTCCAAACTCAGCCTCCTGACTAGGGCAGAAGTTGCATATAAACCGGTTTAAGTGATCAGGAACTGGCTTAAACCTGTAACAGAAGAGAAGCTCGGTACACATAAACCAAATTTCAAAATAGCTGAAACTGGTTTAAGATAAAACTGCCTGAAGGTAGTACCACACTTAACTGATTTGGGTTAAACTGGTGTATGAAATCTCTGTCCCAGACCTCTTCCTGGTTCAAGTTAAATCACAGTCCCCGAGCATGCTTTCCAGCCCTGGGCTGGGCTGTACTGTCTGCTCCAGACAGCACGGATGGCCCCACTCCTCTGCTCCCTAGCTGGAGCAGTGAGGGATGGCTGACAAGGAGGAGAGGGGAGAACAAGTCCAGCTGGGGATGCAGTCCAGTCTATGCAAGGTGGGGGGTGTCTCCCCTCCAGGCAAGCCCTGGCTGGGATCTGGGGCCAGGGAAGGGGGTTAAACATCCCTTCCCCAGCTCAAACTTACTGTTGGCTGCAACTGTGGACTATAAACCCAGAGGCACCTGAAAGCAGGAAGAGGAAGTGATGAGCAACCCTGCACAGTCCTGCTGTTGTAATTCTGGACTGCAAGGCTAGGAACAGACATTACACATTAACCAGTTTAAGTGATCAGAAACTGGCTGAAACCTGTAACAGAACAGATATTCAGTACACATAAGTCAGTTAAAATGGCTGAAACCAGTTTGAGATAAACCTGGTTGAATGTAGTATCAGACTTCATTGATTTGGGTCAAACCAGTTTATGCAATGTCTGTCCCAGATCCCTTGCTGGTTTAAGATACACCAGACACCCCCAGCATGCTCGCATGCTCTCTGGGCTGGGCAGGGCTCTCTGCTCCACAACAGAGCTGGCCCATCCCCTCTCCTCCCTGGCCAAAGCTCCAGCAGAGACTTGCAGGCACAGAGCATTTGTCAGGCTTCTCCCTGCTAAGCAGGGATTATTACACCCCCTCCTCCCGCCTTATACAGACACCTCAGCATTAGCTAGCAGACTGCTTGCTGGCTACAGTCCCTGCTGTGGGAGAAGACAGGCAGACAGGCTTTTTGGAGTTAACCAACAGGTAGCATAATGTCCTTCCTTGGAAGAGCTGTTTAAGAAGAGCTCCATTAGTTAATGGAGAGAGGCTTTGTTTTCTTAATGGGTTGATAAACACCGAGTTAGGGGTGATGAACAGTCCCTGCTTGGCTGCTTGGTGGGGAGGGTATGATCATCAGTGTCCCACTAGGGCCTGGTCATACCCCCCCCCCCAGGTCAGCACTGTGGAAGGGAAGGGAGGGATGCTCTAGCACCGCCCCCCCGGCTTCTAGCCTGAGCCACTGCAGGCATGTGCCTGAATTTCTAGGATGCCTGTGTAGTTACACAACTCATTTAGCCTAGCCAGGTTAGACTAACCTGCAAAGATTAAATCAATTCAGGCTCAGGCTTTTTACATGTCTGTCCTTAGCCCAAATCACACAGACCTCAGGGGCAGCAGGAAGAGGAAGTGAACACACAGCCAGAGAGCTGTGCTCTAGGACCCCCTGGCTTCTGGCCAAAGCACTGCAGGCATGTATTTGCATTTCCAGAATCAAAGGTAAATGTCTGTTCATTTCTGTTTTAGTTAATCTGTGCAGTTTAGACTACCCTGCAAAGAATGAATTGATTCAGCCTCAAACTTTTTGACTGTCTGTATTTAGCCTTCAGGTCAAATGAAGAATGGTACAAGAAAATATACCTTACTATCTTTGTCCGAAGAAGTACAGATGTGTTCTCAGCTGCTATATGAAGTTGAGTATTTTCACGTTTTAAACTTGGCAAAGGGAATCTGTTGAAATGCTGGTCCTAACAGCTCCAGATTTCAGTGTTTTTGAGCTAATGGCAGATATTTTCAGAGAAGAGCCCCTAACTGTTGAAATTCACTTTGCTGGTCTGACTAGGTCCTACTTTGATGACCTCAGCTAGTGCTGCAAAGTCCATTTATTTTCAGGGACTTACTTCCCTAAGGAGTTTTGAAGATTCTTTTTTTCTTTCTTTTTTTTTTTTGTTTTTGTTTTTTTTTAATAATGGAACCTCTGAGTCATTTTGTTAACAGTGGCTAATTTTAGTAATTGTTGCTCTTCTTGTTTTAATCTATTATATTTTTATATTGTGTGTGTTCCAGGAATATAAAATCAACATGCTGTATAAATACTGCATTGTCTAAAGGACTCTGGTGATAAGTTTGACTTTACCTACCATACATTAGAATCAATCTCATTACATACAGGCATCTAAATGGGTAAAAGTACAGATTAAAACTATTGGATTTTCCAAGTCAAGAATAAAAACTAATCAGGTTTGCCCGTGTTAATTTAATAGTGTAACTGGGATTACAGGAAACTATACTTTTACCATTTCTTTCCGTCATCTGAGCTATTAGCTTACACAGTGAGGAGCACTTGAATATTCCCTCCTATTAGTTCTCTGTGCTTCCAAGTACAAACAGCCTGAAACACTTATTACAGCAAGATTCAAGATATGATGAAAATGCTAGCACAAGTTTATTCCATTCCCCAGTTTCTTAACTGGTGCTTCCTGTGTTTATTATAAATTGAGGTGTAGTACTGTTCTGTTTCTGAATGATAACTCCAAATTAGATTTTAACAAAGTTTACTACTCTCCTGAGTGATCAAGGACCCTGGTTTTCTCTGCTTAAAAATGGTAAATTCTCCGATTTAAAAAATCCCAAATACTTTGATTAAAACCCCCCAAATCTACATTTTCCCCACAATGTCTTATTGAGATATTTACAATTTTAAAGGAATTTGGAAGCCTACCAGTGCCTCAATCATTATAATAAAAGACATTCTAAATACCTATATAATTTTGGCATTTGATTATGGATTTTTTATCATAGCAAAATCAGAGCTCCCCCTACCATTTTCGCTCACCATGATGCAGGTCCAGCTGCCACTGTATCCTCCCCCGCTGCTTTGTGGAACTGAGCAGCCCTGCCCCTGCTGGTACCCCTCACTCTCAACACACAGGCCCCTGGGCCCTTGCTCCCAGCACATGCACGTGCTCCTCATTCCCAACCCAAAGCCCCCTGGCCCTGCCAGTGCCCCTCACTTCTGACCCACAATCCCCTGCCCTCTCGGTGCCCCTCACTCCCAAGCCACAGCCCCTGCAGCACTGCCGGTGCCCCTCACTCCTGACCTGCAGCTCTCTACCCACCCCAGCCCGCAGAAGGGGGCCTCCAGCTGCCTCCACCCAGCCCCACACAGACTCACAGGATCACTGTGTCCCTGTAGATCACTGGGACAGCCTCCAGCATGAGGTGCAAACAGTGTGCATACCTCAAGCAGAACCAAAGGCAGCAGCGGGAACGTCTCACAGTACCCCGCACCATCAGCTGGGGCTTTGGCTGCAGCACAGCAGCAGCATGAAGCAAAGTTCTGGCCTAGCCATGCTGCAGGCAGCAGGAGAAGAGGGAGGGGCTCCAGGCCCCATTCCACCCAGGATGGAACACAATGGCTGTGATGGCTCCAACTCATGCAGACAGTGGTGGAGTGAGTCCATCCCTGGTGTGGGCCACAGAGATAAGGAAGGGAAGCCAGTGGCACCCCCGACCCTGGGCTGGGGCTCCCACCTTGCACTAGGCATCCTGGCCACAGCCGCCCTTCTCCTCCTGGGGCTGTGTCTCCAGGTTGCCTCATCACTAGCAGCATGGACACTGGCCCCCAGGCATGCAGTTCCCTGAAGGACCCCTACTCACCCCCTTCTCCCACTGGAAGGCTGCCAGCCTGCAAGGGG
The DNA here is from genome assembly GCF_001723915.1 of Gavialis gangeticus. Classification (NCBI taxonomy): domain Eukaryota; kingdom Metazoa; phylum Chordata; order Crocodylia; family Gavialidae; genus Gavialis; species Gavialis gangeticus. The sequence goes on from NW_017729005.1 coordinate 12,052,102, forward strand.
AAAACCGCTGTTTCTCACAGCTTTCTCTTTTAAAGAAGAAAATCTGCATTTTTCTGCAGCTAGCAGAAAACCCAGATCCCTGGTGGTCAGTGTCTTTGCAGAAGATCACCAAGACTGCATTGGTGAGCTGAGTATTTTATTAGAGCTAATTTATACCTTAGCACTAGTACATTCTTAAAAACCACAAGGTCAAGATGTGACCCCTTCATGATTCAATAGTCTTACCTAGCTTTTCTCCATCTAACAAAATAAGTTCCAAAAAACTTTTAATTATTCATTCATTAGAAAACAAAAACATCTCATCATTCTACTGAATAGAGCATGCTACAGTAAATTGTATAGTACTCTTAAATAATCCAGGCCATTTCTTTCACTCTAAGTAGTTGATGATTTCTAACCTATTCAAACAAAGATACTTAACAATAGTAAGCATGCCCACCTGTAAGAAATAAATGTTCCATCTGAATCTGAGGTATGATGAGTCTTTCCATTCTCACTTGATCCTCCTAATAATAATAATAAAAAAAGAAGAGCTTAGTTATGAAAGAGACGCCCTGATATTGAATACTACAGTCAGAGGCATGTGCAAGTGATTTAACCATAAACACCAAATTGGTCTCTGGCAATCAGATTAAAAAACAACAAACAAAAAATTTACCTGGTTCAATTGCATCCTTTCATCCTAAAAGTTATTGGTTGTAATCAGAAATAACCTCAAATACTTACCTGAAGCCAACATACAAGTGGTTTCAGAAGTAGAAGGTAGTACCTTTCTGACTGCTTCAACAGTATGCCTTTAAAACAAGGCAGAAAACTAACAAAGAGGAGGGGGTACTTCACAGGAACATAGGTAGGACTAAAAAGAGATCTATCACATCAGAGTCCCAATCTCTGATCCTAAAATTAGTAACTGTTCCTATTGGAAGTGTTTCCAAGATTTCACTTCTCTGATGTTAGAAACCTTCTGAAAATTTCAACCTAAATTTATTTTTGGCCAATTTTACAGGCGCTTTTTTTTTTTAAACAAGTAATTAAATACCCTTTAATTACATTTTTACCCTCCCTGGTGCTTACTTTGATATATTCTAGACAGCAATCACATGCATGCCTTTTGCAAGGGTAAACAAGCCATACTCTTTTTGTCTCTGTTCAGAGGACAGCCTTTGTTCCCCTAACAATAATAGTAGACTAATTCAAACAAATAGGTACAGAGAAAGGCCTTCCTGAACATGTATGGCCAGAATTATACATGGTAATCCAAATGAGTACACGTCTTGTTCAGTGACATTATTATTTTTGTCTGCAGAAATAACTTGCCTAACACAACCTATGATTGCATTGGCCTTTTTCACAGCCACATTACATTAGTAACTCTGTCATTCTGTTAATATTTCCAGGCTTTTACCATCTTCTGCCAACTGACAAACCTTCAGCTTAGCAGATATTCTTGTCATTAGTCTCTGCGTATGGCCTTACACTGCCCATTGTTTTCTCTTATTCAACTTGCACCTGTCTCCCCCAAATCAGCACTCCCCTTCATGCCCCCTCCCCACCTGCAAATTAGGTTGCATGCTTCAAGATGGGAATCTGTTTTCTTCACTGGAAAAGGAGCACTCCTGGAGACGCTGTGCATGTCAGCTGCCCAAATGGCTCCTGCTTTTGTTTTCTCAGCAAACTGAAGGAGTGGAGTCCTGCGTTAAACCTCCCACAGCTGTAGTTACTGACCAAGTACTATAGCTTATACCTGAAGCTGCTAGTAGCATCCTAATATCAAGATGTGGGAAACAATACTTTATTTACAGGATATTATATAAAAAGCTACTTACAGTAAAGAATTATTGTCCTGCTACTACCCTTTGCAAGGGTTCTGGGACTAGCCTGGTATGACAGAATACATCCTCCTGGAAACACAGGATACTTCCAGATGTTTAAAAAAAGAAAAAAAGAAAAACAAACAAACAAACAAACCCCACCACATAAATGGCACTTTACTTTAATGTGCTGAGCCCCCCACATGCCCAGAAGAGGCAGCGCATTACTTCAACCCAGCTCACCCAACATCTGTAAAGATCAGGCTTTTAAAATCTTTTTGAAGCTCTGATTGAATCAGGTTTAGCTCAAAGTGCCAAAAAAGCACCTGATCTATACAGACATTGCAGAGCTGGGTTGAAGTAATGTACTGCTGCTTCTGGTAAAGCAATTTCATTTTTTTTTTAACATCTGCAAGCAGCCACCGTGTCCAGGAAGCGTGACATCACAGGAAACAGTTTAGCACAGTGGTTCCCAACCCAAATGAGGGTCGTGAGGGCAATGCCAGCAGCGCCACACACAATGGACAAAACATGCTGTGTGCTGGGAGCTCCCCCGCCCCTGCCTCTGGGCTGCCACTGCACTCTGCTCCCAGTAGTGGGTTATGGCCAAAAAAGGTTGGGAACCACTGGTCTAGCACATCAGGATGCCACACTTCTGGGATGCACTGCGTTTTCAGAAGGACTTACTACATGTCACACAGTTGGCCATGACTCTGGGGAAAAAAAAAAGTCTTTTTTTCCTATATTCTGCATTCCAAAAACAAGGTGCACATTTTATTTGGGGGTATGCTGTTATGTGAGAAAACACAGTATTTCATCCCAATTCTATTACTGTAGTTCACAGTTACCCACATTCTTCCAGTGGGATATTTCTCACTGTCCTTGCTATTGATGATGTTTCCTTTGTGCGATCAGAAAATTTTGTTCTTATAAACAGCAGGAAAGTACTGTAATTAATGAAAATTATTAAATAAAATTGGTTGCAACACCAATACTCAAAAGAACTCTACTAGTAACCTGCATTCAGTCCACCACTTCTTCCCATTGTCATTCTCCAAACAGTTACTTCTGCTTATTCTTTGCAGCCTCTATACTCATCACCATTTCTTCCAGTTTAACTAATACATTTTCATATAACACCATATCCAGAGGTATTACTGAAGTCCATACAGATGTACTGTATTTATTTTGATTTAAAAAAAAAGTTATCAAAGAAAAATATCAGGTTAGTCTGGCTCAATCTTTATTCAGTTAATCAATTTACACTGAATGTTGTCCAAATTTTCCTTTTGCCCTCATCCTTCCTTCAAAATTTCTTCTAAAATAGGTTAAACATCTTTGCTCTTGGATTTTTGATTTCACATGCCAATTTTCGCAGTATTCAAGAACAGAGAATCTCTGGCTCTTGCAACTTGAGTGCATTATTCCCTATAAGCAGCTCTACTAATTTGTTTTTAGAGGACTTTATAAAGCAGCATCCCTTCTTGGATCAGTGACCATAGGGTAAAAAAAATCCATCACCTACCATATCCAAGAATAACTGGGCCCCACCATAATTGTAAGAATTATTTCTCTCTGGACTATAGTAGGGAAATCAATACCTTTCACCATGACAGTTACCACTATGTATTCCTCAGTCTCGTTAATGATGGAGATCTCTATCGATATTCAATCCAACCATGAAAGAATAAAGAATGCCAACTGGTACCCTAACTGCAACATATCTGAATTTGTCTTCCAAGTGCTTTAACTAAAACCAAATGCTACTCCTGCCAGGTTACGTCCATCCCTGTAATATTCAGTTGTGTCCCACACCAGAAGCTCCAGCCCTTCATTTAGTTGATGATTCTTTGGATTATTATAGAAACACTTAACCACTAACTTCTAAACACTGAAGGGAGAGCATTGGACATGATATACCTTGACTTTAGCAAGGTTTTTGATACAGGTCTCCTACAACATTCTCACAAGCAAGCTAAGGTAATATGAGTTGAATGAATGGACTGTAAGGTGGACAGAAAACTGGCTGGATCTTCAGGCTCAAAATCAATGGCTTGACGTCTATTTGGCAGCTGTGAAGTGGAGTGCCCCAGGGCTCAGTCCTGTGGATAGTTTTGTTTGTCATCATCAGTGATCTGGAAGATGGGATGCAATGCACCCTCAGAAAGTTTGCAGATGATATCAAGCTGGGTGGAAGAGTAGAGATGCTGGATTCAGAGAGACCTAGACAAATTGGAAGACCAGAACAAAAGAAATCTGATGAAGTTCAACTAGGATAAGTGCAAAGTGCTTCACTCAGGATGGAGCAATCCCAGGTACCAGTACAGGCTGGGGACTAACTGGCTGAGCATCAGCTCTGCAGAAAAGGACCTGGGGATTACTGTGGATAAGCTGAATGTGAGCCAACAGTGTGCCCCTCTTGAGCAGTCAAATAGTGAGCCTGGATCTGAACAGAATGGTTGCTGTCTAAAGAGGATGGAGCTAGACTGTTCTTGGTGGTGGCAGATGACAGAAGGAGGAGCAATGGTCTCAAGTTGCAGCAAGGGAAGTTGAGGTTAGATATAAGGACAAACTCTCTCACTGGGAAAGCAGTAAAGCACTGGAACAAGCTACCCAGAGAAGTTGTGGAATCTCCATCTTTGAGGTTTTTAAAACCCAGGTAGATAAAATCTTGGCTGGGATGATCTAGTTGGGAATGGTCCTGCTTTGAGCAGGGAGGTGGATTAGATGGCCTCCCTAAAGTCCCTTCCGACCCTAATTTTCTATGAATTTATCCACAATCCCAACAATTGTGCCTCCTGCAGTGCCACACATGCATGGTAGGAAGTGTGACTGCAGAATCAAGGATCAGATCCCAATTGCACCATACTGTTGGGACAGGGGGAGCCTGGGACCATGTTCAATTTATGGCATGATGAGAACCTGCCTTAAAGTTAATTATATGCAAAATGTGTAATAATTTTATGGCTTATTCCCTGTTTTATCTCACAATTATATTGAAAGTACATGCAGCTGGGTTATTACTACCTAATACTTTTAGTTCTAAGTACAAATCTGGAGTGCTATAAACATTTAGAGCATGTTCAAACAAAGTTTAGTAAACAAATGTGGGAAATGAGAAATAAAATGCTGAGAACACTTTGGTTAAGAAGTTAGGGTGTGGTTCAAGTGACAATGTCTGTCTGAAAGCTGTTATAAAATTGGTCCACTCTCACAGACTATGTTCTTCAATTCTCCTAGTCGTTATAATTGTTACTAACTTAGTTGAAAAACAAAACAAGTTACCATAGATACAAATAGGGGTCCCATTAGCTGCAAGAAAACAAGACCAAGGATCCACAGAGGGCAAAATTCCTTTACAGGTGAAGAAACTTGGATGAATCTCTTCTTTTATTGTAAAGTGCTTTGCTGAACCTTCCCCCATTTGAAACAAATGTTTTTATTCTGGGATATGATTTATGTCAGAGATGTGGGGGGAAAATTGGTCAAGGACCTTTGCCCTACTTCATTTTGTTTTCTCGATGTCTTCAGTTAAGTTACATGCATCCTGAAAAGAAGGCCCTGAATCCAGAGAGAAAATTGTTTCACGCATCTTAATCAAGCTATCAAAATGATTGATGTAGGAAGTGTCCAGTGATCCTTCCATGTAGGCATATGTTTTTAAGGTTGCATCTAAAGATTCATGGTAATAAAACAAGACACTTGCTGCAGAGGTGCAATTTCTCTATATTCCAGAAATACACAATGCAAAGGGAAACCCAAGAATCTGTCAGTGAATTAAAAGGTCTCTTCTGTCTTAGAACTAAGTCTAAGCTGCAAAAGATAACTGGACTTTGCAAGGAATTCCTCAGTTCTGGAGCTAGAGAAGCTTTTTATATCACTATCAATGCGACCTTGAATGGAATTCTGTATCTGTTGGACCCACTGAGTTGGCTGGCATTCAGAATTAAGGAGCTTTGAGGGCAGCCTCTCAAATCTAAAAGTTATTATAATTGCCAAAAAAGCTTTGACAATTTCAGTATTCTAAACTGCAAAAACTCACTGACAGATAATTCTTTTGTCCAAATAGTTTTCTCTTACTTTTTCTTTTGGGAGTTTTGCCATTTTACCCTGTCATTAGAAGCAGCCATTACTAGTGAGCCTAGGTCTGAACAGAAACAAACAAACATTCTGTTTCCAAAGACAGTAGCTAATTTTTTTTGTCCATCCCTTTTGAGGCAAGGGTAATAGGAACAGCTGACTGCCACAGTACCCTGGTAGGATCCATTAGGATTTTATTGATTGCATTTTTCTTGATATAACAGAGCACAGAATATCCACCAACTTTAAAGGGGACTCTAGACTCTCCTAGCAGAAATTGATGAGATTCCACAATGCCTTTTTAAAAACTGCAGTTAGACTTAGGCCACTGACAGATGTTCATTTAAAGACATAATGGGATCTAATCCCCAATCTTGTAGGCTATCTACAGGCCTGAGCAGCATAAGCCATGGGTATGTTCTTGCCAGACTTGGCCATTTTCAAGAGGTCTAGGCCTAAGCTGCAGAAATGTGGTTAAGGCGAAAGACCCCAGAAACCTGTGTATGAGTGACCGTAGCATGAACCTCTGCATATGTCACAACTAGCTTGATCAGCAAAGGAAGCCATTCATACATTTAATTAGACACAATCAAACAGAGCACAAGGCCTAAAAGGAAAGTCTATAAGAAAGAGCCATACATCAAATAATCCAAATACTCTGTATCATAGCTTCATCTTAAAATAATAGTAGTAATTAATGTAGCAAAAATACACTGAATGTTATTTTGCTATAACAGATGTATTTTTGTTAGAATGCTTAGATAAGTTGTAAAAACGAAGCAGCCTTGTCAGACCATAAACTAAGGTGAAAAAAGTAACAGACTGGTATGAAGCAACATTCCATAATGGGAAGAGAAAGGAGACAAGGAAGCCTCCCCTCCCTTTTGCTTTCTCAAGGATATAAATCCTAACTAATTGGCACCCTCCAGATCACAAATAATCTAATATACTCAGGTTCTAGAAGTTTCGGTGAGACACATTTAAATAAAACCAAATCGCAGATTGGTCATTAGAATATTAAAATCAACCATCTATAAAATATTATGAATAGGCTGGAAGGACATTTGGACTTCTACATTTTGGATTTCAAAATCTGAACTTATCTGGAGCTCAGCGAATGAACTGAAGTCCCCAGGGGAACAGTCAAGCCTGGCCAGCAGACCTGTTTCTTCCCTGGTTCCAAGGCTACATAAGCATTGTCCTTACTTACATAAGTAAGGTTTAGCTATTGCGTATCCTAATAAAGCTTTCAAGCTGTGACTGAACTGGCCTTGCTCTATCAGCTTCACTCTCAAAAACAGTTAAAAACAAATGCAACAGTCCCAATAACTGCCTCCAGCTATGCTGCATGCACATGGACAGACAGAATTTTGAGATCAGGAATCAGATCCCAACGGTGTCTTGTTTGCCAAGACAAGGGTAGTCTTGGATCAAGACTGGGGGAGAGAAGGGGAAAGAGAGGGGGTGGGTGAAGATCTCACCGCCTCTTCCATCTCCTCCACCCCCAGATCACTTCCTGCCACCCTGATCCCTAGATTGCTACCCTGCTGCCCAATAGCCCCATTCACCCACAGGTAACTGCCCTGCCACTCTAATCAGCCACAAAGTGACAGTGGAGGGAGGGTTTCCCTCTCCCTGCCTGCTCCCAGTCTCCTTGCAGTCCATGTTGTACCCACATGCCTGGAGGCAGCCCCCACTGGGCCCTGCAACTGAAGTGGGGGACAGGGAGGCAAGGAGCCGCCAAGTAACTGTGGGGTCTGGCAGGGGTTGGATCTGAGGGCATGGAGGCAGTGTAGGCTGTGGGGAGTCCAGGAGCATGCAGTCAGGGCTCCCACCCCTGCTGTGTTTACTGTAGGGCTAATCAGGGTGGAAGGGTGGTGATCTGGGCACTGATGGACTGATTAGTGGGCAGGGAGTGGGGGCAATCCAAGCAGCATAGAGCATCTTTGGCCTACAGTGTGGCTAGAGAGCTGGTGATCAAGGCAGGCAAGGAGCAGACTTGCAGTTCCTAGCCATCCCCCTGCTCAACAGCCCACTTTATGGGGATACAGAATTAGCCCAAACAAATGTAGTCCTTGCTATACATATTTAACATTTCCATCATTCATAAGAATTGCCATGTTAAAACAAAAGCAATATCTGAGATACTTAGGCTGAAGTTTTGGTCTCCAGTACCTGAAATAAGCCCTGAATATATGAGAAGTAAAAGGAAATTTTCAAGACAAAAATGTATTTTAAGCTTTACCAAGTTTAACATTCATACTTACAAATAATAATCAAAGAACTATGGAGCCAGAAAAGACCTCAAGTGCCATCTGATCAACCCACTGCATGCATGCAGTAATGCTATTCCTATACTATCCCTATCAAATAGTTATTCAGCCTCCTCCTCAAAAGAAAGCTCTCATGAAGGAAATTCTGCAATTTCCCTGGACAGTGTATTCCACTGCTTTACTGTTCTAATGACAAAGAACTCTTTCTAATCTAAAACCTGCTTTGCTGCAATTTAAAATCACTGCATTCTGTCCTACATGCTGTGGTAGGGGAGAACAGTTGTTGTCTATCTTTTTTATGATAGTCTTTCACATACAGTGTTTTCCTGCATAGCATATGCCCTCAGATAAAATGCACACCTTATTTTGGGGAAAGAAGAATGAAAAAAAAGATTTTTCTAGAGTTATGGCTGCACAGATCAGGGACAGAGCTTAATCATCAAGTCACTAACCTTCCCTTTCCTGCTTAACCAGAAGCTGAAACCTTAGCTGCTGCTGCAGATTGGTCTTCATTGGCAGATCAATAATTTTGAAAAGAGCTAAAAAGCCTGAAAGGTTGTGAAATAAGAGAAAAGACACCAGAAGTAGCTAGCAGACTGCAAAATCGCCAGAAGAAAGGTTAGTTTGGTTAGTGGAACATCAAGACCATCACTAACACCTGTGGAGTGAAAACAACAAGCCATTAAGTCAACTGACTCCCTCAGCTGCCTGAACAGAAATGACACTGTGGCTGCTAGACAGTTGTTTTTGGAGCAGAAATTAAAACAGGGTGCTTCTGTTCTTGACAGAAAAAAATACCTTCCCTACTTAAGACCAACATATATATAAGCAATAAAAAAAGAATTTGCTTTTAATCTCCATGTGGGTCTTCAGGTGCTTCTCTCTCTTTCAGAGAGAGAACAGAGAGAGTAGCGCCTGAAGAACCACATGAAGATTAAAATCAAATTTTTTAAGGAGGCTAGTCCATCATCACTCTAGATATCAGCATTTTTATTTGAGATACAGTATAGCACAGGAATAATAACGGTAAGGGAGTGGAATCTAATCCTAAATAGCTACTAGTCTATCAATATGGTATTCTAGAGCAGAAGGCTGCTGAATAACCTCCTACCTTTATGAAAAAGGTCTGTGTATTTAGTTCTCGCACCTCTGGGAAGTATATTTAATACTGGTAGGTGCTATATGTACACATACATGAGTATATGGTCATATATATACACCCACAAGCTAACTATTTTCCTAAATTCTATGCTGATTATGGAAACCTTTCATGGCTGTCAGTTTAGGAATCAGAGATATAAGTGATTCCACTTAGGAAATTCCCTAGTTTCAAAAGCTGCTTCCCAGTGTTAAAATACAGACATCTTCCTGCTGACAAGTTTGCACCTAGCTTAACATTTTATTTTTCATATTAAAAGTTATTTTTTCTAACTATCTTTATTTTAACCTGTAGAACAGTTCTGTTTAGTTCTATAAACACACATTTATAAATACATTTTTCCTTGTCTCTGATATAAATATTGTAACAAGTATCTGCTGACATTTTAAGTTGTAAATTCATATAACATGACTTTCAAATACTGCACTACATTCATTTTTAGCATATTTAAAGCTTAATAATTTAATGATTTATCCAATTTTAATTTATACTTTCAAACCACTCTGAACAATCTGAGGTGCCACTGGAGATCATAACAGTGGTCCTGGTTAAGTCAAATAATAATTATAGAGCTTTCACTTTAAAGATGAGATTATTTTTAATTATTGAGTGAAGTACTTGAGGTACCATACTTATATAATTACGCTACTCATTAAATGGTTATTGAAAGCTGCAATGTAATTTTAATGACAGCTACCTATTTTTCTTTGCACACTTTATAGATGACAGATCAGTCAAGAATACTAGTTTGCTGAAAATTCCTTGCAGCTGCACTGGAGCTTTCAGGTGTAGAACAATTAAGCTTTGCTTATTTTGAAACTTTAAAAAAAATTGTAGGAAAAAAGGGGTTATCTGAAACAATATTTTTACGACATTCAGAGACTACATACAATCTATTTTTACTATAACTACGTTTCTACTTACAGATGAGAGAAAAAAGTATGATAAATAAATATTTTTCTGTTTTATAAAAGCAACAAAATTCTGATCTTAAAATGTAGTCTTCCAAAACACTTTCTCTGAATGAGTGACAGCACAAATTGAAAGAATGTTTTTAGTCAAAAATGTGTTCTCCACCTAATGCAAGCAAAAAAAAACAACTTAGCAGATTGCACACCTTTATACCAGCGTATAAAGGGGTAAACAATATACAATAAGCACTTTACTATGCATTAAAAGTATATATAATGCCATAAGACTTCTTTGCTTTTTTGTAACACCAAGGTTCACCACTCTTCACAGATGAAAGTCCTGCAGACTATTTACTCCATAAGCGAGCATCAGATTCACACAAAATTATTCTAGTAGTCAAGAGCTCCTGACCATTGACACAATAAAATTTTGGCCTCAAAAGTGATTACTTAGTGACTTTTAAATTTTGGTATTTTCATACATTTTAAGTAACATTTTAAATTCAGCATGTGTCATCCCTGTTCCAAAAGTCACTATCTTGTTTAAATTAGGCTTTTTTCTTGTAATGAGAACTAAGGAGAGGGGCAAATTTGTTACATTAACAATATTAAGGTAAAGATTTCTGAGTTTGCTGTATGGGAAAAGGCAATAAAGTTTTGAAGAGGGAAAAACTGCTTTGTTCCTTCAATCCCCTAGTTGAAATTAATTATAGCAAATGTTTATGAAAACATCTGTTCCATACAGTTATAAATTCTTAATTTTAGCATGGGCGATTCCAGGCTTCTCTATTATTTTGAAAGAGAAGAGCCTGAAAATTTAAAGGTTTACAAAAGAACAGACAATTTTGCATTTCTACAGAACCACACATGCAGTTCTCAAATGTCCTGAAGATCTCTGTAGCCAACAAAAATGAAAAAATATAAAATACAAAAAGACTAGCTATAGACAGACTGGTGATTTATTTCAACTGATCTAAAACAGAAACTTGACTAAAGGTAAAAAATGGAAAAAAAAAATAAAATAAAAAGTAAAACGTGTAGTGCAAATTCCAGATTAAACCAATACTACACATCCTACAAATCTGCAAAGTAAAATGTAGTAGATATATTGATTATTAGTTGTATGTATTTTGATAGATTTCCTGCTAATAACAACACAATATATTCAAACATTACCTGTTCATGTCAACAGAGGGTGCTAAAGAGTTTAAGATGATTCAGTAGCTGCTCCAGTTCTGAAGCTCAATTGTTGTACAATATCCTATGCCACAAATGCTCTTTTTGGACTTTTATATAACACCCTTGCAACTATGGTGTTAAACTCAATTTACACCAAATAAGCTTTTAAAATGATTAAATGGAGCAAGCTTGAAGCAGTGTACAGAAACTGAAAATAATGCCTTCAGCTAAAGAATTAAGTGCACTGCACTTCCGATATTTATAAAATAATTATTAGACTAGAAAGTTGAAGAACATTTTACTCTGAGCAAGTTGCTGAAGGTTTTTGATATAAAAAGGATGAAACTTTTTGGTGAGCACATTTGAGTTGTGTTTTAAAAGTTTAAGCTGTCCTCCCTACTCCCATGCTTTTAAAAGTAGTTCATCATCACTGACAGACACATACTTCAACTGCATACTTGGCTTAGTAGAGATTCTCTAGTAGCAGTTGGATTCTTATTTTTTGCCCAAATGATTATATTTTGCCTAAAAAGAAAAAAGGTTAATATCTTCGTAATCACATACATATGGGAAGTTAAAATGTATGCAACTTTGCCACAAAACAAGAGACGAAAACTTGTAAATAGTGAGCTGTTTAATGTGCTCATCTTCAATGAAAACGACGACAAGAAAATTGTCCATTGCAAGAGAGATAGTCCTGTCTCCCTCCCCTCCTTTAAATCTATTTGAGTTTTAGGTAAAGATGCTGAAGAAAGACATTCCTTAGTACCCCCACACAGACTAGTTTTGCAAAAGTGGAGGCTGGTGACATTTGAAAATGGGTAGGCAAGACTGACACAAAAGTGCAAGATGAAAGCCTGTTTATAGCCATAAGGAAGCATAGCATATCTGGTGAACAATATGGTGGGGGGAGACAGGGCACAAAAAACAAAGCAAAAAACACAAAAAAAAACCTTCCATTGTTTTACATTTATAAAAGAAAAACATCTCTGAAAGAACTGTTTATTTAGACACATTATATCCTAAAACTTCTGGACTGTTAAGTTTGCTAGAATGAAGTGGCATTTTGTTATGTCTTACACATATACAGGTGCACAATGGATTACTACATATTCTCTAACAAAAAAATCATTTTGGAATAATTTAATTAAAGAATAGCCTACAGAGTTTAAACTAAATCAAAACAGAGATACCATTATAAGTAAGTTGACAGATCTGGGAACACCCTTATCAGATCAAAAACATTTTCTCAAATTAGTCCATAAAATTACATATTGATCTTTCCATATTGGAAAATATAAACAACTGGATACTCAAATGTGTATTGTCAAGGCAAAAGCGTGGATGGGGGAAGCAAAATGAATACAACTAACATTTTAAAAGAATCTTTTGAAAATTTAGCTCTCAGTGCTTGGGCATTCAAAATCATTCTAACACAAAGAATGAGATTAACATTAAATTAGGAAAGTCTTATCCTGTACATCTTCTTTTGGAATTCTTATTCATGAAAATTCTCATCTTTTTTTGCACATGTTTATTATTTGGTTGTTTTGTAGTTAAACTCTCTTGTAGCAGGAAAACAGTAGAAGGGACAGAGAAAGAACAGAAGCAGCAATGATGGAGAAACAGAGAAAAAAGGTGAGAATGCCAACCAAAGAACAAGGTTGTTGGAAAACATTCAGTGTTAAACTATTGCCCCCCTATGAGCAGAACAGCAGTTTGTCCCTTCTAAGCAATGTTCAAATGGCATTTTTTTTGTTTATTTTATAGTGCTTTGAGCCTTTTTTTTTTTTTTCTTAACAGAAAAAAAACAAACTAACAACAGCTCCACAAAATACCACGGGAAGTTGCAGCCAGATTTATGTGGGAGAAAGGGTGTTCAAAACAGTTCATTTAACAATAAACGTCTCAATTCATAGAGTAATATATGTGGAGAAGAGATAGATATTTATAAAATATTTCTTTACTGCTTCTTATTCATTTACTAAGATCCATTAGCTTGCCCTCCTTTTTCAAAATTCAATTAAAAAATTTAAACATGCAGAATAATGAATCCTATTCTTACAAGAATAAGCTACTCTGGGGTCTGCCTGTGAAAAATACTCAAGTGGCTGGGATACAGCAATTCTACACCAACAGACATCCAGAACTCATTTACCCTGAGCCCTTAATTTCACACAGGCCAGGCCAAATTCAACAGTGGATGAAGACAAGTGGAAATGGAACACTGGGGTAAGTAACAGTGATCAAGCATTCTGTGCTGGCTGGCATAAGTGAACACAAATCCACTGAAGCCGATCAGAATTTGGTCTGGTTATGCCACAACTGAAGTCCAGAGACTGCTGCAAGCAAAAGTTCAAGGGACTGAAGTATGTTGCACCCTCTTTGCTCCTTCTAGTTATATCTGCTTTTACTGGGGCCCCTTTTTCAGTCCATTAGAGAGCAACTCAGTTTTACCACCACACAAAGTATTCTACCGGTGCCAGTTGTACTTGCCATCGCTGATCATTTACAGTGTGTAACAAACTAGTGTTAGGTAACTGCTGAATTTGACCTAGAGACTTCAGTAAGATTTATATCAATTAATACCATGATGCATTTAGCTTAGCATCTACATGCAGCCTCAAGGAGATTGTCTATACTCAATAAATTACAGCCACCTCTAAACCTCAAGAGAGCCCTCAGAGTTCATACGAGTATTTTACAAAACAAAGAGGTCTATTACTGTTATAGACAAGACTATGAATAATTATAATATGCATAGAAAGAAAACTCTTAAAAACAGCCTAGAACAATTGCTATAGGTTGATATACAAATGCTGAGTGACTTCGTACTTGCATCCAAAAAGCCTCAGCTAATTTTAACTTATAAGGTAAACAGCTTGAAAGGCCTGTGAACAATAAATTGCAATAATCCAGCCAAGATGTAATAAACGAGAGTTAATGACTCAGCATCCCCCTGAGACAGCAGTGGTCACATAGCCTTGCTTAATTTTAGACATGCGACCATTTTAGACATCATGGTACAAGAGGTGGTCTCTGGAGACTTTTTACATTGGTTGCAACAAAAACATATCACTATTTTTTTTTTTATATTCAAGTATGTGTATGGCTCGTTAATGTACTTTATGCTTCTTCAATTATACTCTATTTATACTTTTGTTTGTATTTTGCAGATAGATACAATCCTACTACTTGATACTTAAATCACAGGTAAATGCAGTCTCAATTTTAAATAATTATACCCCACTCATTCTAATAAAGTTGGAGCCAAAAGTTTGAAAATTGGACAGAACAGAAAGTTTTTGCCTTCTTACTGCTTTGCCATGATTAGATTGCTATTAAATGATCAAGATGAAAAACCCCAAAATTTAATAGCTAAAAACTCTTATGAGTTAGAGAAACTGATGCCATCTACAGGAAATTAAGCCTAAAGCATAAGTCACTAAAATGGACTTGGAGACCAGCTAGATCTTGAATCAAACTCATACCTCTGTAACTAATACTAGTGAGCCTTCCAAAGCATTCAGAAATCTGTGTACATACAATTTATGAATTTAACCCGACACTGGGGGCTTTTTCTGTGCACCTGTATTGGACGAGACATTTTTGAATCCAGGGTTTGTTTTCCTTCTATGTTCTTCTCCTTTTTGGGATAGAAATCCAAAGGGTGGCAAGCTTATTGCTAACAATAAAAGAACTGTTAAGTGTTCTGGTGCTGAAATGGAACCACTCTCAGACAACAAGCTAGCTTCAATCAATGGCCCACCACAGTTTTTCATTAAACCATTCATTTATTGCTGAATACTTTTCACAAAGAATTTTAATGACAAAATTTCTCTAGCACTGTAAGTTGTGTTCTTTCTATGCAGCTATTTCTATGACTGCAGGCCAGCTTCCAGTTTGCAAAGCATGCTGAGGTCTTATATTCCAACAAGTGGTGGCTCTCCATTGGAATGGCTACCTTGCAAGTGATCCTCAAAGTTAGAATTGTGCTGTCTGGTAATGAATTATGCTGGGGACCAAAATCGTCCTGGAGGTTTAAGGTAGTGGGGTCAAGACCCCATTGCTATAAAAGGTCCCAGGTTTGTGAGCCTAGGAAACAATGCTAGACCAAAGAAACAGCGCAGCTGTATACTAAAAAACACAGAGAAGCTTATGCACTAGTTCATGGATTAGGACTCAACATAAAAGCTAGTCCCAGAAGGGAGAGCTGGACTACAGGTCATACAGGAAGAGGTCCTAGACAGAGGTTTTGCATCCAGAGACCATGCAAACAAACCTTAAGCCAGGGAAGAATCTTGATCTCTTATTAAAAACACTGTACTGATCAACTAGCATTGGATATGGAGAAAATTAAGTCCAGAGCTCACTGTCAAAGGCAGTTTCAAATGTAAGACAAAAATCCACTGTGTTATTAAAAAGGAAACACGTTACAACTTATCATTAGAATAAGAAAGAATAAGTTAACTTCAATACCTGGTAGCTAATTCCATACATATCACCATTCAATTTTAGTGGACCAAAAGAAAATCAACAAGATTCCTACCCACTTCAGCAGTGCTCCTGCCGCCACTGGAGTACTGTCATCTCAACAAAATTACTGCAGAGGGAGCCCATTTTGAAAAAGCAATCTACAGCCCAGACTCATCACACTACCTTCCACTCTGCCATCTTCAGACATACCTCAACATTAGAAGCCACTCTATGTACCCGGTATGACAGACAAAAAAGTATCACTACATCATGCCCTACCTCTTACATGTACAATTAAAAACGATACATGACAGCTTCTACTTTCTTGAGGTGAAAGAAAAGCTAAATATACCAATGGTTGTATTTAGTAGTTGAACCCTGTAGAAAATAAAAAATAACCCAGAAAAAAAGTAACCAAAATATATGCATTGTACTTTTTTTTAAAAACTAAAAAAACATTGAAAATTAGAAGGGACCTTAGGAGGTTATCTAGTCCAATCCCCTACTAGATCATCCCAGCCAAAGATCTGTCTACCTGGGTCTTAAAAACCTCTAAGGATGGAAATTCCACAGCCTCTAAGTAGCCTGTTCCAGTGCTTTAGTACCCTTCAAGTGAGAATGTTTTTCCTAATATCTAACCACAACTTCCCTTGCTCCAACTTTAGACCTTTACTCATTGTTTTGTCATCTGTCACCACTGAGAAGAGTCTAGCTCCATCCTCTTTGGAACCACCCATCGGGTAGTTGAAGGCTGCTATTAAATCCTCCCCAGTCTTCTCTTTTTCAGACTACATAAGCCTTTCCTAACGAGTCGTGTGTCCCAGCCCTCTAACCATTTTTACTGATCTTCATTGAACTCTCTCCAATTTGTCCACATCCTTTCTGTAGGTTCGGGGGGACAGGGGGAATGACAAAACTGGACACACTAGTCCAGATGTGGCCCAAATAGAAGGGAATCACTTCCCTCAATCTTCTGGCAATGCTCCTACTAATGCAGCCCAGTATGCTGTTAGCCTTCAGAACAAGGACACACTGTTGGCCCGTATTTCCCTTACTCTCCACTGTAACCCCCAGGTCCTTTTCTGCAGAGCTGCTGCTTAGCCAGTCAGCCCACATACTGTACTGGTGCACGGGATTGTGCCATCCTAAGTGCAGGACTTTTATGAAATTCAATAAGGGCAGATTTCTTCTGCTCCAGTCCTACAATTTGTCTAGGTTTCTCCGAATCCTAGCCCTACTCTCCAACGTATCTACTACTCCCCACCCAAGCTTGGTGTCATTGCTGAGGGTGCACTCCATCCCATCATCCAGATCACTGGTGAAGATATTGAACAAAAATCTGCCCCATGACCAACCCACAGCTTGATACTGGTTGCCAACTAGATCTCAGCCATTGATTACTACCCTTTAAACCCAATGATACAGCCAGTTTTCTATCCACCTTGGTGTCCATTCATCTAACTTGTACTTTCTTAGCTTGCTTGTGAGAAAGTTGTGGGAGATCATATCAAGAACTTTGCTAAAGTCAAGATGTATCACATCCACCGAACTGCTCTCCTCGCATCCACTGAGCCAATCATCTCTTCATAGACAGCAATCAGATTGGTCAGGTATGATTTGCCCTTGGTCAGGCATAATTTGGCCTAATACCCATCAATTCCTGTGCTAGGTCAAATGCAAAAATAAAATATTTATTTAATATAACCTGAGAGTTATCCAAGTCCAACCCCATAAATGCAGGATTTGCTCTTTGTAAACTCTTAGAAAGGTGCCAGCCAGGGAACTTCTTAAACTCCAATGAAACTAATTCCACAAGTTCACTAGACAGTTAGTTCTACTGTCCTACTTTTCTTCCACTTAGGATGTTTGTTCCTAAGATTCATTCAAAAATTTGCCTTGCCTTATGTGGCAAGGAGGAATTATATTTTTTTTCCTCCTTTATAATAATCTTTCAAATATTTGAAAGCTGCTATCATGTTTCCTCCTTAATCCCCCGTCTCCAAACTAAGCATACCTAGTTCCTTCAAGCTTTCTTTAGATGACTTGCTTTCATCTTTATCATCTTCACTGCTCACCTCTAAGACCCTCTCAAGTTTCTCTAAACCCTTCTTAAAATAGGGAAACCAAAACTGGTCACAAGTACTCAAGCTGAGACTTACTGGCACTAAATAGCGTGGCACTCTCAGGTCTTGCATATTGAGTTTCTGTCAGTCAGCTCCAAAGTGCATCTGTTTTTCTTACATCATCATCATATTGGTGACTTGCATTGACTTTGTGATCCCCAGTTCCTTCTTGGAAATGTTACTGCCAAGCCGGTTATCCCCCCTGTTCAGTATATTTTCCCTTCCCTTTGTATAACACTACATTTGTCTTTGTTGAACTTCATTGTCATCTATTGTCCATTTCTCCAATTTATCAAGATCCATTTGAATTTAAATGCAATCCTCCACAGTGTTTGCAACCCCTCCCAACTTTGTGTCATCTGCAAATTTATCAGTATACTCTCTACCACTACATCCAAGTCATTAAAAAAAAAACAATGACAGCCTGGACCCAGAACAGACTGTGGAATCCCACTGAAGACCTCCTGCCAATCTGTCATAGGTCTATTTATAGTAACTCTGCCTGCAGTTACTCAACCAATTATCTATCCACCTACTGGTAGTTCTAGCTGCCCACATTTCTCCAGCTTACTTATGAAAATGGCATGTGGCACCGTGTCAAAATAGGATCTGTGAATGATGCAGATATGCAAGAACAGTTGTATATGTATTACCAGTATATTTTAGAAGTATACGAGTTGAAAGCTTTTAAGAACATAAATGGAATCTGCCACAGTATGAATGTAGCAGAACACTGGAATCAGAATGCATTTACCAAAACAATATTTGAAAATATTCAGTTACCAAAGAATAGCTCTGGAGCACCTATTAGAAGTATATTCACATACACATGCACCTAATATATTTAAAAGGAGACTGCAGAAAGAACTAAATATAGAAGTACAAACCACACCATGTGGTAAATTTCTGTTAGTCACTCTTACTATTACCTCCTGGGAGGACAATGACTTGTGTGACTAGTTACTGGTACTTTAGAATAGAAGTAAGGATGCCTGTACAGAGTATTTTGAGATGTAAGAAATATGAGTCTTTTAATATGTAAATTAGACAAGTATGACTAGATTTTTCTTGCAGACAACAATTATATTCAGGTTCCTTAAAAGGAAGATGATTTAGTTTATACAATAATAGAAGAAAGCAGAAAACCTTATGTAGTAGTAAACCATACAGAAAAAATGACTGTGCAAGACAAAGTATAGTGTCCCTGCTGCTGAAAGAAGATGGTCTGAGCAGCAAAGAGGAGAGTTGAAGAATGCCACCAAGCATCTGATGGCATAGTTAATATTCAAATAACTTTGAATTACAGATGACAGGAAAATGTAAAGAATGTATTATATTTTATATTTAAATGCAAGTGGTGTGGTGGTGGAAGTGCTGGTACCGTCAAAGAGTAACCACCACTTCAAAGAGTAACTATGCATACTGCTGGCTGCTGTAAATCAAGAATACATTGAGTAAGGAAGATAATAAGCATTAGCACAAGCTTTCTGAGTCCTTGTAATGGATAGGAAACAGAATATTTAGTATACAAATAATAGGAAAATTAGCAAATACCTCCCCAAAAGTATGCTTTATCCGTAAGTTAATTTAGACACTTCCCTCTTCATAATCACCCAGCAAAGCACTCCCTAAAACAAACCTGGAGTACACACATTCCACATGCAGGTTCATAGCTGAAGTTGTGCACGAGTAAAAATGTTTAATAAAACAAAATAACTAGGGCTGTCAGCAAATGGCAATTAACATACTTGATTAACACAAAAACAAATGAATACATAATTTTTTTTAATGAGCGTTAATCATGCTCCAGACCAGCTGGGACTCATGCCCACAGCCCTGACCTCAGCCAGCCCCATGCCTGCTCCAGAGACCGCCCATGCTAACCAGTGGCAGAAGTTGCTGCTTGACATGGGGGAAAAGCAGCCCATCCCCCCTTTGTCGCTGCTGGCTGCTTCTTGCTGCAGCTGCCCAGAGCCCACACCCAGGCTGACCTACAGTTCCTCTGCACTGGTACTGCAGCCCCACTAGGAAGCCCGGAGGTAGAGGTGATGGCAGCGAGAAGGGGGAGGGTGATTGGAAAGTCTCCAGGCGCCAGGGATGCAGCAGGGCAGGGGGAGGTGCCTGCCCCTCCAGTGGGTAAAGGGGGCCCTTTGAGGGCGGTGGGGAGCTCTGTGGGGAGCAGGGGCATTGCCAGGCTGCCCAGTGCAGTACTGGGGCCCCAGCCCAGGATGGGGAGTGCCACAGGCATCCTCTATTTTCTCCTGCCCATGCCAGGGCCGCACTCACTCCACTGCTGCCGGCATGAATCGGAACTGCCACATTCTGGTCTTTTATAATAAATTGGTATTCTATTATTGTTTAACTGTGCAATTAAAATTGCAATTAATTGCAACTTTTTTTTTTACTTCATTAATTGCGATTAATTTTTTTAATCAGTTTGTTAGCCCTAAAAATAATGTACACCACTTGGGGAAAAAACATTCTGGCCAAAGAAAAGCCTACTGTAAATAAGTGGAAACTATTTGATAAATACAGCTTTGAAGGTTATGTTTACTGAAAGAATACAAATATTATACATGATGTGGTTATTATTTTATTTAAATAGAAACATTAATTGCTTTCAAATACAATCTCTCTCCATTTCGAATGGCAAGGTCCAATTTCTTTTATGGCAACACGTAATCAATTAACTAACAAAAATGTTTACATTAATCACAATGACTCTATATTTTAGCTTTTATACCACCAATTTTATTTTTACTTAGAATTGAACTCCCCCAGGCATTCTTTCGTGCCAACTGTTAATTTCTATCAGTGATAAAGTTCCCTTAAGCTTCTTTTAACATCTACTGGACATGACCTCATAAAATTTAATGCCATTCATTAACCCCAAGCACTTAACTTTACACAGTAATGTCAGGCATCTGACTTTTCAGTGCATGAGAAATCCAAGTGGGAACCGTTTGAGAGAGATAAATTACAAATCATTTGAGTAGTAGAAAATAAGGCAGTGAAGAATATTAAAGGATGAATCAAGATTTTACCAAAACAAAGATTTTTATGATGCTTGTTACACACAGAAATATAAACCATTTTACATTTACATTTATAACAGAGAAATGCAATAAAGTGACATTATCAGCTTGTTAATAGACTGAAATTAAGAGTTAAGAGTGCACACTATATTTTTAATACACTCTGCTGTGACTAGGTTTACATCTAGCACATTATTAGAATCCATTGTTTTTAAGCTTTCATCAGAAAATGACACTAAGTTTGAATAAGTACTTAGAGGTCATTTTTGTCAAGAGAGAAGACAAAACTACACAAGCATGGCTTGGAGTGCTGGGAAAACCTAGTTTACACTCAACCAAATCAGAGCTTTATTGCCAACAGTCAATTCTAGAACACAAATATGAACTATAAGAAAGAGAAAAAAGAATAAATTGGTTGGTCCATGATGGACTGTCAATTCAGCTAAGAAAAGTTTTACCAAAAGACTTGAGTATGGAAGAGTTAGAGTTAAACATACATTAGGTCATCTGCTCCTACCTTGCTATCATCACCAGACCATATATTCAACATCTATTCCATATTTAGACATTTGTCTATTAGTACATACCAACAGATGATAATAGTTTTTGTGTAGTTTACCCATGCTGTTCTGTTCCCTTGAGAGATGTATCTATATCTATATATCCAATTAGCAACTTTAACATCCAAATGGCTCTTTATGTATGATTCTTTGGTTCTTTTACAATTCTTTATTGTCTATTTACTTTGTTTGGAGAAGTTGGGGAAAATGTGATCATATACAAAGTAAAACTGCAAATTAACTCAAACATGGTCTCTACATGTTGATCGTTTGTTGGCTTAAATTCCAGATATAATGCTAGAACAATACATTTTCACATCTATATAAAAAAGCCTGCAATTTTTCAAACACAATATGCATGCAAAGGGGAGCTATGTTGAAAATACTTCCAAAAGTGTCACAGCAACTCGTTGTTCTTTTAATTTTTGGAAATTAGTAGGCAAACAACTGAACATGCTTAATATGTTTATAACAATTTTTTAAAAGATACTGGGAGGTATGCATTTTGTCCTCAAAGAACATTTATGCTTCTGGTGGGTCTATACTTTTTCCCACAACGTGAAGACTATCTGCGTTACAGCAGACTGACAAACTAATAGTTGCCAAAAGATATAGATCACAGTGTTATCTGCCTATTGCTAACTCATTGCTTCACGTACACTGGATAATATGGAGGAAGGATTCTAGAAATGGAGTAACAGACATTTATAACAACCTGTCAAGTTTGCTGAAATGAAGAACTTGGGCCATTTCACAGCATTTTTATGATCTTCTAGATATTCCTGAATTGCCGCATGTGATTAACAGTATCAAAAGCTGAAAAGAAACCCAGCAAGATGAACATACATTTAAATTGCTTACTGACAGAAAGCATGCATTTACCAGAGCAACTAGTAAAGCCTCAGCATCCTACCCTAACCTGAAACTTCACTAGAAGGAATCCAGAGGTAACACAGGGGATATTACATACATACATTTTTTTTTTTTTTTACAATTAGCTTATTTAGCAATGTAAGATTCTACTATAGGCAACAGCTTGCAGATGGCTCCAGTGCCATGTGATAGTTTCGTACTAGATGGCTACTGTATATTTCAAGGCAAGCTGTCAAAGAAGATAGTGACAACCTCTTAGCAAATATCTTCTCTCCTCTTTTTTCACTAAGCTGTCAAGACTCCCATAATTTCTAATATAAAAGGACAACTCTTGGAAAACAAGCGCCACAATTCCAGTTTTACATTCTGCTTCTTTTTTGGAGGTCCAAGTGTTATCTAGGCAACTTCTGTGACAACTAGAAGTTCTGAGTCCTTTATATATAGTGAGCTGAGGTTGCTGTTAATGGTCTGCTTATTTCTCTCCATTACCAAAAGCTCTTCCAAAAGACTTTCAAATCCTGCAGGCAGTCTAGGAAGAGGACCGGATATAAGCCTCTCTTCCAGTCTGTCAGTTGTTGATGTTACCCATCTGCTATGTATTCAATTACGAAGTTTGTATTTTTGGAACAGAGACTGCCTGAGGCTACCTTATTATGTTTATAGGGACTGTATTATGTGTCTACACTGATTATGGGATTCCCTCAGTCGGCTCGAGGCTTTTCAATGCTACTACAACTCATATTGAAGTAAAAGCAATTAATGTTGCTGGGTTCTGGAGTCAAGCAGGGAGTCTCTAGGTTTGAAAAACCTTAACAGGTAAGAACTTCCCTCAAAAGTTTTGCTTAAGCTTCCTACACAAAAAAGATCTTGCCAAACAAAACAATATAGAACATTTTAGTCCAAAAAGGACATGTTTCAAACTGCACACATGGTCAAACAGGTTTTTTTTAACAATATAATATCTAAGAAATTTTAGTGCAATAGCAAAAACTGCCTGTTTCACTAGTACTTAAGTAATAATGCAAGATGCGCTGTCAGGGCAAATTCAATGTCTGATCAGTTGTATCAGCGCTCACCATCCTACAGACATATTTCTTAATACATTAAGGGTTAGTATTTTTACTTACTGTTTCTATTTGGAAAAAGAGGACTTTTAAAAAATAAGTTGTTTTTAATATTTTCTGGATTAAAATGTTCTGCTCCCTATTTTAAAATGTATTTGCACTCTGGAAAGCTATTAGTAACATCTCAATTTTTTTAAATAACTACTTGACATTATCTATGCACAAACTAGATCCGATATTTACAGGAAATCTATCATCATACTGCTAAGCTAAGAAAGTGACTGATACTACACAAAAGTGAGGACATTGTATACAGGAATTTCTACATTTGCAAGATTACTTGCTTTCTCATCATTGCAAATACCATCGTGCTTTTAAATGTGATGTGGGGTCAGGAGATACAGTAGTTTGAGCTAAAGCTACTTTAGTTTCACTATTTTCTGCTCCAGGATCAGGTAACCTTCTCACCTAATAGTTGAAAATGTTTTGGCATTGATGTACTACTTACTAACTAGGGATGGCAATAGACCACAAAGTATAATGCCAGGTCAGTGCCATTGAACTACATGGTCTCTGCTTTGCAAGGCAGGATGTTCTCCTCCCCACCCATCTTATTTTATTTCAGGCAATGCTAAGATGAAGTCAATGCTAAGTTTTTGTAACATAGTGGTATCACCATGACTGATATGTTAAAGTTGCCTACAATAAAACAAAATATAAGACTTCCCCAAACTGCAAGTTTATAAGGAATCACTGCTACACTCAAACTTAACAGCACTTGTGGAACTTACTGTAATACAACCAGTGAATCTTCAGGGCAAAATGCATTTATATTAATAAATATACTTGCCTCTTCCCAATACTAATAATCTACTAATGAAAAAAGAATTCTAAAACATAGAGCTAGACCTTTTGGAAAGATCTCTTTCTCCACCCCGCATCCATATAGACTATGATACTTTGTAATACTACTTGGAAGGCCATCTATCCCATAGACAATTCAATTAATCTCACAACTGACACATGCGCATGCGTACACATACACGTGCATGCACACACAAAAGCAGATGTGACATTAAGATTTACAAAGTTATTGAAACTTTTAAACAAGTAAAACGCATCTTTACTTAGCTACACCAGAATGAGGAATAAAGGGGTTTACATATGTTCCAATTCTAAACCTATCAATCAAACCCATGTTATTCCTTTGGGAGCTTATTTACATGCATATTTATCAGCCTCACATGCTAATTCCCTGCTGTTTTATGCCTGCGAGGCATGTTTATGAGTCATAATTGTTGATCTCATTTGATGTATTTCACTGAAGTAAGACATTATTCAGTTATGTGGCCTAATGTCAATGAATTACGATGACCTGATCTTCCAAATGTAACTTGCTCTTTAATTTTTATTAGAACATAACTTATTCAGAAGACGAAATGCACTAAAATGGAAGATTACATGTTTTTGTAGTCATTTTAGTTAACCATCTTATATTCGAAACACTCCTCCCTACCTCTAGGCAAAGTTTGAAGAGTGTAATTTGTAAACATCAGAATCCAGCCTTGAAATTAACAGTTTTTCTTCACTAAGATGCCCTTTAGCATTTATCATTTATTTGACACAGCCATAGAACAGGGTCTGAGGAGCTATGGCTGGGATTAAAAATCCCAACCATGATGCTTTCTAGTAACTTCACTAAAACAAAGACAAAAATTGTAAATGGGAACAATTTATAGGATAACTATAGGGTAAAGCATTCACACAAATACAATTAAGTATTTTTTATTATATAAATGTACACAAACTGTCACTAAGTTATGAACAAAAATCTATTAGTTCACAAAATAAGTTATTCTCTGGTCATGACCAGACCACAAGCTAATATTTAAAGGAGACTTAAATAATTTATATCCAACACATGACCATATTTTAAACAAGCCAGTGGATTAAGTTCCTCCATAATTATACCAATTTGCATAATGCCAAGAAATTCAAGCAACCCATGTCTAATATTTTTATTCTACTGAAGCAAGACCATGACTATAGGAGTCTAAATTCACAAAAAATATAAGACCCAGGAAATGTTGACAGCACTCTTGTCATAGCAACTTAGAGCAGACTTGGCCTGCCTTTGTACTGATAGTGATAAAAGTGATCATGATTGTCCAACAGTCCTGGAGACAGTGCTTCTGCAGATCAACTTTTCTGAACTATCCCCACCCTCTACTTTGATATTTGATGGTGCTTTTAAGGGAAAAAGAGAAAGCAAATACCTGTTGATGTTTAGCGTCTATTTCACAGTATTTTAAAGAGGGAAAGGCATAATAAAATAATTTTCCAAGTTTTAACACAGCATTACAAATAGAATGAAATAAAGGTTCACTTATTTTCATAAGTATTTCAGAGTCCATTTGAAAGTTTTATGCCTCTATTTGGAGATATAGTTTAGGGCAATGAAAGCAACACATATGAGAAAATATATATATATATATATATATATATATATTCCAAGTAGATGTTATAATTCTGTCATCCAATAAAATTTTCCGTAAGAATCTTAAACTAAAGAAGGTTTCTCTTCAATTACAGCAAGCCTATGTAGTAAAATATTATTGACCTACATGTGTTAAAAAATTATAGCATGTTTTTCACAACCAGAAATAATTTCTGACTCTCACTTATAACTATTTTTACAAACAAAATGCATGTTTTCATGAAAAAACTAAATGTTTGAACAGCTTCACCCTATTTATTGTCAGCTTTTGATACCAACTTTCAAGCAAAAACTTACTGATGGAGCAACAAAGTTTTAGGGCTGGGTTCTTGTTTCTGTTTTTTTTTACCATGTGGGGGTTTTTAAATGTTAAAATGATTTCACTTATAATGCCTATACACTTAAGGACACCATTTTGTTTTCAGAGAAATATTTCCATTATTTCATTATAAGTATCTATTTAACTAAGTAGATACATTTTGTCCTGGGTTCAAATTCACAGAAAGCTAAATTTTAACTTCGGAATATTTCAAGTAAAAGCTAGATTCTTCACCTAGATCTAACTTAAGAATTCTGAATAAGTACTAAAAGTAACAACTCAGAATTGAGTGTGCATTAATCAAATACCTAAAAGAAGTCTGATGATTTTTTAAATACCTCTGTCTTATATGTCTTGTTTCTTTCATGTTGAAAAGGAGGTCCCAGTTAGATTTGTATTATTTTTAAACAATCCCCATTTATGCTTTTATCTTTAATGAAACAACATTTTAATTACATGTTTAATAGTACTGCAGTCACCTACCTAGAAAAAATTCAGAGTGGAACTCTATCTAGTATTTGCAAAGACTGTGTTTTAAAATGACTTTTCCATCATACTTTCTACAACAAAAACAAGCACTAGGTCACAGAAATTTGAAGGTGGCTATGTGGCTCAACATGCCTCTCTTTTCCATTAAGATAACATCTGTTCTGGCCACCAGTCAGGAAATCAAATTTGATGAGTATTCATTTGAGTGCAAGGTAGAAATGTCAACTAATGGGCAGATGTATTTTTTTCCCTTCCTCCAAAGAAGCTCTTAATTTTTTAAAGTACAAAGTAAACAAGACCACCCACAGTATCTTAAAAGAATTTCAGGTGATACAAATATGGAAGAGGCATCCCTCCACAACCAAAAACCTGACATTTTTACCAAAGAAATGTTCATAAGTAATACATGACATATGGTAAAATCCATGCAATTGCATTTACCATGGAAACAATATAGATGCATACTATACCTTTTTCTAAGAGTGATTTGCCGATTTCATTAAACACAAATTTTCAGTTCACACTATTATAATGCTGTATCTGGCTGAAGCTTGTGCATTTTAGCTTCTAGGAAGGCCAAGAATAATCGTTTTCAATAGGCAGCTGAATTTTCAAAAGTAAATCCAAACATAATCACTGCTTTTAGTGTAAATACATGCTAACAAATCCTACTGATATATATAGGAAGGGTCCAAAAACATCTTGGGTATTACTTCTACCATAGGAGTTTTATATTGCTGCCCCTCACTGTACTATCCAAATGCAATAATTTGGTCACAAAGTATTAGTACAAATAAGCTCTTAAAAATAATAAAAAAAATTAAAGTATTTATTTTGTAAAGGGGTTTCTATTTAACATATATCAGCTTCTATTTTTAACCTTTTTACCTCCATTTATGCAAAAACTGGAAAGTGCAAGTTCTCTATTTGCATCAAATTGTATCTAAATGCTCACATATTTAATATGAAAATGTTATTGAATTACATAATTTGCAAGTTTCATTGAACCCACAGTAATTAGCAACACAGTGAACCTATAGGCTAAATACAGATGCTCTAAAAGCCTGAGGCTGAACTGATTCAGTCTTCACAGGTTAGTCTATGCTGCATAGATTGAACTGATATGCAAATGAACAGACATTCACTTTTGATTCTGGACATGCAGCCACATACCTGCAGTGCCCCAGGCCAGAAGCCAGGGAGCACTACAGCATGCCTCCCTGCTTGGGTGGAGCAGACAGCTTAGGCCAAGGCTAACCTGCC
>NW_017729005.1:12080239-12084890 GCF_001723915.1 Gavialis gangeticus
TTGCAGGGGAGGTGCAAAGCATCCTGGGGGACTGGGAGTTTACCTGAATCTGAAAAAAAATCTTGGCCAGAAATTCAATAAACCAATTTAACCTAAATCAATCAAGTCTGGTACTACACATCCATCAAAGTTTATTGTAAACCACTTTCAGCTATTTTGAAAGTGGTTTATACATACCAAACTTCTGTTGCATTACAGATTTGAACTAGTTCACAATCACTTTTACCAGTTTGTGTGTGATTTCTATCCCTACCCATTAAGTTTTAACAAGTGGGTTGCTCTGTAAGTACCTATTAGATGCTCACTTTAAACTTCAATAGATATAAAAATATCTTAAGAAACTTGAAAGAATATCCTTGTGTGCAGTATTTTTGGTTTTCTGAACATTTGGGCTGAACCATGGCAGCATGGAGACACAATAGTGAAATAAAAGTTGGCCAATGTTTTCCAAACATAAAAATTGCATTCGTCTAGCACAGAGACAAACTGATCCTCAAAGTATGAACAGCAATGATCTCATTGCCTATCATGACCTGTCAAGTCTAAATATTTACAGGTTTAGGGGAAATCATGCTTTTGATACCTATTTATATTTGGGGGTTCTATCTGATTACCTATGCTTTTCCAAGAAGGGACAGCAAGCCAATGGTGTGGCCTCTAAAACTTTACTCTTCTAATACTAAACAGAATACTGTACCTACCATTTTCATTACACAACTAGAACAAATTAGAAAAAACAGTACGTTTCCCCAAAAGCAGGTATATTTGAAATTAATCAGTCAATGAAACATGCTCTTGGCATGTTATGACAGCTGACAAACATTTTGCTGTATTTGTTCAGAATATGTGAAGACAGACAGTCAACGTAATTCAAAAAACAAAAACAAAAAAAACCCCCAAACTGCTCCTGCTTAAATGTATAATAAAAGAAAATCCTTGGATACAGTTCATATTACAAACATATACACAAAACACAAACATATACACGTACAAATACACACACACGTTAGGATTACATGACCATATCTCTTTATTGAAAAGAAAAAAAAATAGCTTCCAGCATAAACTGCATGAAGGAATTTCAAATATCTTGTAGGACAACACCATATTCTTTCCAGCCCATTTATAACTTGCCTAAAACAACTTGGAACTTGTTTTCTACTGGTTCAGAATTTGACTACAGCTAACAGAGATAATTAATTAAGTAAAAATTGGTGAAAGTCACTTGTATAAAAAAAATAAAAAGGGATAAAGATCATTTTATTAACCAGAACACCAGTTAGCCACACGAGCAACAAACTGTAGCAGTCTAACAGTAAAATTAAGCACAGACTTAGAAAAAAATTCTAATTCTGTTGCGCACACAAGTAATTCCTAAAATTGTTGCTTTGTAGCAGTTAGTAAGAGCTTTCCGTTGGATTTGCTTGGCTTTGAGTAAATACTTTGTTGCAATTCTCCTTAGTGTTTTCCAGGGGGGAAGAAACCCCCATCCCTCCAAATTTACTTCTAAACCATATGAATAATGTGACATAAGTTTTAGGTATACACTGCTTCAGTAAAACTGGTCCAGAGAACAACTGCAAGAAAAGGATGGTCTTCTAGTTAAGGTACTGTATGAGGACTTTGGAGATATTAAATTTGGCTGTTGACCCTACTCCAAACTGTTTGTATGAACATGGGTAAGTCATTTAATCTGTATTTCAGATCTACATGTACACAATAGAGATACCTTTCTTCCCTTTCCTATGAATATTATATGAATAAATCCTTTTGTTTATCAGGTATTCAAGTATCATGGGAATGGGGCCACTTAAGTATATAGATGCTAAACAAAACCAACATAAATATGAAAATATTGGTATTTAATTTAAGGTATAACAAAGACTTTTTTATGGTGAATAGATCACATATACTAAAGGGAAACTGTATCAAAAGTCTTGTGTGCTAGTCACAAAAAAATAAAAACAAGTCTAAATGGTTACATGGCTTTGTTTTATTTGTACTGCACATCAGACATTACAGATAGACGATTCCTGCTGCACAGAGCTAACAATCAAAAAGCTAAATAGCAATACTTATGAATGACTCACTGATCTAAACTTTAACAGAAGTGCTTTACTGCATTTTTAACTTTCTAGAAAGTGTAGTTATTACATTTTATTCAAAGTTTCAAGCAGCCCAATAGAAAAATCACAAATTACTCGCATAGCTCATTTGGAAAAATATCTTATCAATAAGAAGCTATTAAATGGAATACGTACCAAACTAAGCCTAAATGCAGGTGGGGAAGGAACAAGGGAGATGGTATATATAATCCCATTTGGTCTGAATCCTTCCCTATCTTGGTTTACCACTGAACTTCTATGGTAGACCTGGACATGCTTAGACAAGACACTGAATACACCAAAGATTTATTTTTGTATTTCTTAAATGTAAACTTAAGGCCAAGATTTTTTAAAAGATGTGATTTTCGGATACTTAAACTTTAAATACTTGGTAAAGGCTACATCTTCAGAAAGTGCTCACCATCCAATTCTGGAACTAATCTCTATTTTTGCTGTCTCAAGGTAGAATATGTAGCACCTCAAGTAACTAATCAGTTTTTAAAATCTAGGCCGAAACTCTCACTCAAGCTAGACTGCACTAACCCTGTTACCATTTTCAATTGGAACTTCACCTTTAATTTTAATGAGATCAGGATTGGGCCCATGACTTTTTCTACAGTCAGAGAAAAAACATCTTGCAATCATTCTGTTAAAAATAATTAAAGTTGATTAGTAATAATGGGATACTATAAATGAAAAAAGGAAACAGTGAAGCCATTTATTATCAAAGGGAAATTTAAAATAACCTGCAAGACTTTTATATGTGCAATTCATCAGGAAACGTTATAAAAGAACAAAAAACAAATGTTGGCTCATTTGAGAGGTTCTTTGTCATCATTAATGTATTCAGGTTTTCACAGCTGAATTGCTGTACTTTGAAAAGATTTTCATGAAAGGAAACTCGTATTCAGTGTTTAAACAAAGCTGTCAGGTTGCAAGATTCAAATTTGTTTGTATGTCCAGAGAATGTTTTAGGCTTCCTAAAAAAATTCTGGGTTAGGAGTGTTATTATTTCTTTGCACTCAATTTGTAAACAACAGAAAATAAGCTTTTGTTAAACAGTGTACATATATTTATTTGTTTTTGTGGAAATGAAACCACCACAAGTTAGAAACAGTCTAATCCAATGTGGAGGTGAAACTACATGGTATGGCTATTTTACTTCATTACTACTTCTGTTCCTCAAATTGATACAAATGGTCTCCTTCTGTTTCTGTCTGTCTGCTTGCCTGATCAGTACAGCTAATTGTCACTGCTGGGGAGATCTCCTATATCTAAATAGAAGATATGCAGTTTTGTACCCTGCCTAATTCGCCTTATGTCCTGCATGGCCCTCAGTATGTTATTCATTAAAATATCAGCTGTTTTGTTTGTTGCAGTGGAAACCTAAACAGAGGCCTATTTTTCTTTGTTAAAAGGCCAGCCTGTCGATAAATAATACACATGTTATTATAAATGGTAAGAAATTACCTAGTAAGTACAGTGGTATTTCATTTTCTCCCTAGGCTATGTGCCTTTCCTTACTTATATGCCTACAAGAATGCCATGGTAAAGATCTCAAAGGAAACAAAAAGAACAGAATACATTTAGGCCAGCTGGTCAGAAAACTAAAATCTAAACTTTGCAGAGCTACTTTTCACATAAATGAAACTGTTTAATTCACAACAGAAAAAAAAAAAAACCCGAAAAAAAACAGAACATTCCAGATCTTCACAATTTGAAAAGAAATACCACAAGGAAGCTTTGGCATATATTGTTATATTTTGTTGTAGAGTAACAAGTTGTTTCTAAAAGCACCTAAAATGGTAGAAACTCAGTTCATTTAAATTTCTTTACTGACATACATCAAAGACTTAACTTTTTATTTTAAATACATAGGGTTTCAGTTGAAACACCAACTATATGAACTGTTTATATTGTGCATATTACATTCCTCTTTATTTAAGAACAGAAGTATACTCAAACAACATTGAACAGTTCGCATGATCATTTGATTGCATTACTTGTATTTAGCATTATGTGCATTTAGGATTAAAAGTTATGTGTTTACTCTACTATACGTAGCAAAAGAAAAACCAAATCCCTCTAATTTGATGACACACACACACACACACACACACAAATAGACACAACTAACAAAACTATTTGATTTTTCATTTCTTTTTGTATGGAACAGCTTAACTTGTGATATACAGGCATACCTCGGAGATATTGCGGGTTCGGTTCCAGACCACCGCAATAAAGCGAGTCACACGAATTTTTTGGTTTCCCAGCGCATATAAAAGTTATGTTTACACTACTTAATACTGTAGTCTATTAAGTGTGCAATAGCATTATGTCTAAAAAAAACAATGTTTTTTAATTAATTAAAAAATACTATATTGCTAAAAAATGCTAACCATCATCTGAGCCTTCAGCGAGTCGTAATCTTTTTGCTGATGGAGGGTCTTGCCTCGATGTTGATGGCTGCTGACTGATCAGGGTGGTGGTTGCTGAAGGTTGGGGTGGCTGTGGCAATTTCTTAAAATAAGACAACAATGAAGTTT
>NW_017729005.1:12085633-12088590 GCF_001723915.1 Gavialis gangeticus
ACACAACATTTATCGATTAAGTTCGCCGTCTTATATGGGCGTGGTTCGTGGCGCCCCAAAACAATTACAATAGTAACAAAGATCACAGATCACCATAACAAATATAATAATAATGAAAAAGTTTGAAATACTGCGAGAATTACCAAAATGTGACACAGAGACATGAAGTGAGCAAATGCTGTTGGAAAAATGGCGCCGATAGACTTGCTCAACACAGGGTTGCCACAACCCTTCAATTTGTAAAAAACGCAGTATCTGTGAAGCACAATAAAGCGAAGCGCAATAAAACGAGGTATGCCTGTACACCTATATTAGCCTATTATACCTTTGCATTAAGTTAAAGTAAAACATAAAGGATGCTTTCACTCTCACCTTTTGTTGCTATGCTACTTGTGATAATGAGATAGTTTTAACATCACGTTAATAATATTTACACTGATAATACTTTAAAAGATGTCTTATTTCAAAGATTCTACCTTTTGAGAGGGGGTCTTCATTTAAATAGAAAATGCTACTTGAACACCTAAGCTCCTCCTAAAGGAAAGAGCCATCCTTTTTTATGAAAGTGTAACTCTGGTATGCAAACTTTATGGACCAAAGTACTGGCAGACAGTGCTAAACACACCTTGTACCATGCAAACATAATTACTGACACCTACAGAGAAATAGAACTATCTTCTTCGGCAATTCTTTGCAGTAAAGGATGATTGTCTTATCTGTGTATCTGAAGATGGTTGATGAAGCCTATTCTATCCCTCTCAATCGAGACTCTCTTGTTGACAAGAGGGTTGTTCTCAACTCCATCCCACAACACCCAGTCAGAGATGATCTCAGAATGCCTCTAGCCCTTGACAACGTGAAGAAAAACATCAACATCAAATAGATGAAAAATGACAAGGCATCTGAAGTAGATGGAATCCCCACAGATACCTTCAAGCAGAGGGGAATGGAGCTCATATCATATCTTCATGACCTCATCTTAAGGGTCTGGAATGATGAAGAAATCCCAGATGACCTCAAGGACACTATGACTGTGACAATCTTCAAGAAAGAAGAGAAATCCAACTGTGGAAACAGAAGGATCCCCTTGGTGTCCACTACAGAAAAGATCATTGCAAAAGCCCTCCTGAACCATCTCCTTTCATTTGCTGACGAGCTCCTCTCAAAATCTCAGTATGGATTTAGGGCATCAAGAGGCACAACTTGATCTTCAGTGCTCGCCAGCTGCAGGAGAAATGGGGGGGAACAACATAAGGCTGTCTACAAGGCTGCCTTTGACCTCGAGAAAGCTTTAGACTCTTGTCAGCTAAAAAGCATTGTGGAAGGTCCTTATGAAGATTAGAAGCCCACTGAAATTTGTCACCATCCTCTGCCTGCTCCACAATAGTATGCAAGCACTGGTTCTCAGTAATGGATCTATCACAGATCCCTTTGGGTGCATCCACACATGAAAGCACCTGAGCTTGCAGTAGCTCAAATAGAAGCAGTGCAAATTTGAGCCGGGGCTTTTTGCCACAATGCATATGCTCGGACATGCACTTAGTTATGCAGCAAATTGTGCCACTTGGGGCAAAACAATCCTGCCTGGCTCCTCCTGGACCTGCAGCCAGAGGGAGCTAGAGCCTGGGGCCAGTGCCTCTGCTGTCCCCACCAGTATAAAAAGCTGTTGTGTCCTGAACCCATCAGTACAAAAAGCTGCCCTGGCAAGTAGCTCAAGGCTACTTGCTCACAGAAGCTTCTGGGGCGCAGCTAATTGGTACCTGAGGACACTACCCCTTGTGCCAGCTGGACTGCTGAAGCAGCCCTGAGAGTTCCCTGCACCCTTGTAGTATTGCAGTGATTACTTTGATTGCTTATCTTGTTAGTGACTAAAATTGTTTTGACTGTTTATTTTGTTATTTCTCTTTTTATACAAGGAAATATTTAACCATTAAGATAAAGTTAATCTCGTTATGATTTACTAACCATTAAGATAAAGTTAATCTCGTTATGATTTATTATAATTTAACCAGTCATTATTAGTGTTTGGAATTAACCATCTATTTCAAATTTGTTATTGCTTAGCATAAAATGTATTTGACATTGGTCCCATGATTTTAGACATGTTCGACTCATGACTTTAGAACTTAAATTTAGTGTAAGGAGAATGCCTGTGCAAGGGTCTGTGGTATGTCTAGTGTGTGTAGATATGTCTGGCTTGTGTGGACATAGATAACAAAAGAATGAATGATGGACGTATGTGGCAGAGACAGAAGAAGACAGGCCTCTTGCAACAGGTGAAAATAGCCTTCTGTGTTTGAACAGTTAAGGGCTACAGCGGACTTGAGTCAATAGTGAATGATTACCAAACACTAAATCATGCACCATCCTGATGGCTGAAGACTGCAAGCAATGGCCCCTGAAGATTACAAAGCACAAAGCCAGAAGGTTATGACCTACCAATCTCAGCCTGCCAACAGTACAAGAAGGATGGCCTTCACGTCTGACTCAGCGGAATCCATCAGCTGATATGGACAGTTATTACCATAAAGAATGAACAAAGACAAGGCTCTGGGTCTTCTTCAACCTGCAAGAAGGAGTTTTGGGCGCGTCCAACAAGACCTGACTCCAACTCTCTTGGTCAGCCTGGCTGGCCACCAGACTGACCTTGAGCAACTTTGAAACTTGGTAACACCTTAACCTTTGCAGGACTGTCTAACTTCTGTTTGTGTGTGCTTGTTTCTTTGTATGAACAAACAAATGAATAAATGAATGAGTATGCAAGGGAAAGAGTGAAGCAAATAACCGTATTGTTCTTTATTCTTTTCATGTTGCATGTTTAATGTTTTCTGTTCTAATAAATGCTGTGTTGTGCCTTATCTCCTAATAAGATTCCGGCTTGTTTTTAATTCACACTGTATGCCCTGTGCACACAACACCCTTTACCCACTGCAGCAGTCTGGCAGTGAGGGCTGCTG
>NW_017729005.1:12093590-12093792 GCF_001723915.1 Gavialis gangeticus
TGAGGGGTAGGTGGGGGTGGGGCTTGGGAGGCAGGAAGGGGATAGGGCCAGGTGGGGAAGGGATCACAGGGGTTTGGCGGCAGGCGGGGCCAGCGAGGGTCCCCCCTATGGTTCCCTCCCCACTCATCCAGCCCTCTGACCCTTTACTTACTGGCACTGGTGCCCTGCTGCTGGCACACTGCCTGCCCTGCATGGGCAGGCA
>NW_017729005.1:12098792-12099104 GCF_001723915.1 Gavialis gangeticus
TTAGAGGCATCTGCCCCTCTGGGCCAGCTGCCAGCGGGCTATGGCTACAGAGTTGGCCACGTGTGCCTCTGCCCAGCCATCTGGGAGATGTTCCCAGTGTGGTGGGAAGATGTTCCCAGTGTGGTGGCCTGCTTTGAACTCTCAAAGCATGTCTTCCAGGCACCGGTTAGCCAGGAGGTCAGCCACATTCAGCTGGGTCCAACATGCCAGCTCTGAGCAGGCAGGGTCCTACCACTGGCCTCCCTAGCAGGAATTCTGGGTTCCCTATTGGAAAACTGAAAAATCCCTGATAAAAAAAATCCCAAAGTCACT
>NW_017729005.1:12104104-12104494 GCF_001723915.1 Gavialis gangeticus
AATCTGGGGCCAAGACCATGCCCTGCCCTGCTTTTATTCACTCTTGTTTTTTTTTGGACCCCGGATATCGTCTAATTTTGCCCCCCCCTTTCCTGGGGGGGGACAGAGGGGGAGACATGCGCAGGAGGAACCTTTTCCTGTTCTCGCACATGCCTCTTCCAGTGTCTCAAAGGGGTTTGAGATGCTGCAAGAGGCACGTGCGGGCTCGTCTGGATATGCCCCTTGAGGTTAAGATTGGAGTTAAACAAGGCTGCATCATTACTCCAACACTTCTCAATATTCCTTGCTGCAATATTACATCTGACCACCAACAAGCTCCAGCTGAAGGGAAGCTAAATTACTTAAAGGATGGTAAGCAGTTTAACCTCAGCCAATTTCGAGTCAAAACCA
>NW_017729005.1:12109494-12109834 GCF_001723915.1 Gavialis gangeticus
GTTCCATGATTAAAACAGTAGACCATATATACATGGTCAATGAGTTGGGCATGTTTTATTGATATGTCTACAGTGTTAAAGAAATTTGGATGCCTAGCAGTGTCTCTATCATCATAATATAATTAGTTCTAAATACCTATTGTTTTGCTGCTCCCCAAGGGGCCACAGTCCTCCCACTGGGGCCAAATGGCTCCTGCAGAAACTGACTCCCCACCCTGCAGGGCCTACGTGCCCTGCCCAACCCCTCTGCCGATTGCTGCCTCACCTGGCTCCATCCCCCGCTGGCTCCTGCAGCCCCTCCGATGGCTGCTCCCCCCAATCTCACCACCCCACTCTCCAA
>NW_017729005.1:12110572-12114045 GCF_001723915.1 Gavialis gangeticus
TGGGAGGCAGGAAGGGGATAGGGCCAGGTGGGGAAGGGATCACAGGGGTTTGGCGGCAGGCGGGGCCAGCGAGGGTCCCCCCTATGGTTCCCTCCCCACTCATCCAGCCCTCTGACCCTTTACTTACTGGCACTGGTGCCCTGCTGCTGGCACACTGCCTGCCCTGCATGGGCAGGCAGCGTGCTTCAGCACCAGGGCAAGGGACAACCACAGAGACGCTCTGGCAGCCAGAGCATCTCTGTGGAGGACCCAGCCTCTGGTTACCTCAGGGCACAATCTGGGGCCAAGACCATGCCCTGCCCTGCTTTTATTCACTCTTGTTTTTTTTTGGACCCCGGATATCGTCTAATTTTGCCCCCCCCTTTCCTGGGGGGGGACAGAGGGGGAGACATGCGCAGGAGGAACCTTTTCCTGTTCTCGCACATGCCTCTTCCAGTGTCTCAAAGGGGTTTGAGATGCTGCAAGAGGCACGTGCGGGCTCGTCTGGATATGCCCCTTGAGGTTAAGATTGGAGTTAAACAAGGCTGCATCATTACTCCAACACTTCTCAATATTCCTTGCTGCAATATTACATCTGACCACCAACAAGCTCCAGCTGAAGGGAAGCTAAATTACTTAAAGGATGGTAAGCAGTTTAACCTCAGCCAATTTCGAGTCAAAACCAAGACCCACCCTAGCCTCCATCACTGAGCTCCAGTACACTGATGATGCTGTAGTCTGTATTTACAAGGAAGCACACCTTCAGGTAATCACTGACTTCTTTCCCAAGGAACAGAAGAAAATACTCTTCTGAATGTTAAACATCATTTGTAAAGTCCTCCACCAACAAGCTCCTAATGAACAGTTCCCAGCTCAGGTAATCCAGATTCATGGTGAGACTCTGGAGAATGCTGAGTATTTCCCATATCTCAGAAGTCACCACTCTCAGGAGGCTGACATTAACGAAGAAATCCAACACTGTGTCAAACTGTACAAGTGCAGCCTTTGGACACATGAAGAAGTGGGTGTTCAAAGATCACGACATCAGATCTGAAACCAAGCTCATGATTTATCAACCAGAATTAGAGGTTGCCAGACTGAAAGTAGCGAAGCTTTGTAAGAAAACAAACAAATAAACCCTAAAACAACACCTTCTCTTTCATATAATAGAATAAAGTAGAGGGTCTCTCCACTTCCCCCTCTGCCGCCCACTTCTCCCATTCCCCCTATCAAACCTGAAATCACATAGCATCTACTTTTACAATGACAAGGATCAAGATGAGAGAAAACTGACTAGGCTGCAATATAGGGAACTAGGGAAAAATAGGGAAAGCATTTAAATGGTTGACGAAGGGAAAGAGCTGCTTAACTATTATCTAGGTTGTTTAATTTCAAGGACAGACGCCTAGAATTTGAAGTGCTTCCAAATTGACTGGCATCACTACCCAAGAAGTTGGTTATGTCAGATTACCTAAAATATTGACAGTATCAGTTTCATTGCATTACAGCAATTCAGTTTAGAGTCCATAAATTCCTGAAGCTACTAATGAAACTACAGTTGGTACAACTGTCCAACTGCTTGGTTTTGTTAATTATGCAGAAAAAGTTCACTGAGTTCTAGATGCAGATTCATATGTCACAGAATTATAGAAAATTAGGATTGGAAGGGACCTCAGGAGATTATCTAGTCCAACCTCCTGCTCAAAACATGAACATCCCCAACTAGATCATCCCACCCACAGCTTTCTCAAGCTGGATCTTTAAAACCTTCTGTAGTGGGGGGGGGGGCCCAAGTCTTCTGCCATACTTGCTAGTCTTCCTGCGCCTCAGGATGGTTTTGTTCCTGCCCCCTCAGTAAGGTTTCTTTAAAATACAACCAGCTTTTCTGGACTCCTTTCCCCCTCAGACTGGCCTCCCAGGGTATCCTACCCATCAGTTCCCTGAGCGAGTCAAAGTCTGCTTTTCTGAAGTCCTTACTCTGCTGTTCTCCTTCCTTCCTACCCTCCGGGATCCTGAACTCAATCATCCTGTGGGGGCTGCTGCCCAGGTTGCCACCTACTTCTACGTTCTCCACCAAGTCTTCCCTATGTGTGATTAGCAGGTCAAGAAAAGCATGGCCCCTAGTCAGCCTCTCCAAAACCTGTACCAGGAAGTTGTCCCCAACACTGTCCAAAAACTTCCTAGATTGCCTGTCACTGCCTGTCATTTAGCTTTGCTTCCCATCTTTTAACCAGCTCTCAGTTCACTAAAAAACCTTCCCTTCAATCCCATGGCAAAGCAGGTGGGGGGAGGGGGTTGTTTTGTTTTTATAAACCCTGGTGAAGGGACTTTGTCAAATGCTTTTTGAAAGTCCAAATATATTATGTCAAATGGACCCCCTTTATATTATTGTCAACTAAGATGCTCTAAATACATGTTTGAATGTATAGGCAGGTCAGTAAAAAACAGAGGGACCAAGCCCCACAACTCTTTTCTTACTCTGATCTCATGGAGCTTCAGCTTCATGACTTCAGCTCTTTGCTCTTAATTTATACCTTTATTCTCATACCTGACTGTAGGTGATTCGGGATCTACACAGTTTACATTTGTTTAATATGAAATACATTACAATAACTGCTTTGGGTAGCTTGAATATAAATTTAAAGAAAAATATGTGGAATTAGCCATTTCCAAGTGGTTTTATAATAAATATACTTTTAAAAAGGATTAATATTTTCCCTTCCTGACATCCAATTAAGCACAATATTTTTCTAACAAAAATTAGAACAGAAAATTAAAATCCAACTATGGAAGCTACTGACAGGTACAATAGACACAAGATGCAAATGAAATATTGTACCAGTGGCCTTCATCACTACAACCTTGTGGCTGTTAAAGTAAAACTAATTAAATATCTGTTATTATTAATAAATGATTATTAAAATGCTTGTCTGCTAGCATCTAGTGTAAGAAGATGCAAAAGTATCTTTGCTTCTGTTAAATCCCTTTAAAGTAAAGTAAACAAGGTGGGATGGAGTTTGTTTTTTTTATGCCAGCAGTTCTCAAACCTTTTAGACTCAGGGCACCCCTGGATACTCCTTGGTAAATGCCAGCTCTTCATTTTCATTTTTTAGCTCTAGCACCCCCTGGCTTCTGGCCTAAGCAACTGCATGCATGTGGGTGCATATCCTGAATCCATCTGTTCATTTCTGTTTCAATTTAATCTGTGCAATTTAGACTAACCTACAAAGACTGAATCGATTCAGCTTCAGGCTTTTTGATTGTCTGTACTTAGTCCTAAAGGCTAAAAACCTTCTCTGATGGTCCCCCACCTGCACAGCTGCAATTTTCCATTACAGAGCTGGTGAGCAGGGACCTGACTAGGAGCTGTGGCAGAAAGCCACCTTGGTTTCTCCCCAAAAATCTCTGCCCTGTGACACTGTGATTTAAATCTCTGTGCTGTGACCATTCAATTAGGATGGGCCCAGCACACAGGGGACCACACCCTCAGCCTG
>NW_017729005.1:12114346-12125404 GCF_001723915.1 Gavialis gangeticus
AGTGCCTGTACTGGGTTGAGTACCCGTGGGACTTTAGGCCTGTGTTACCCCAAGGACACAGGGCCGCGAGACAGTCCATTCTTGGGGTGGTGGCGGCACGTTACCCCCAGACTAGCGAGTGTGCTCCGGGAGAGGGGTCGGCCGGACATAAGGCGCCCCAGGGAGGCATTCGGAGCCTGGAAGGTGGTCGGGCGCAGGGTGGTGGGTGGCTCAACGCAGGAGCACCCCCTACTGGCCCGCCTCACGTGGTGGAAACAGCGGAGGGATACGAATACCCAGCTGTGTTCCTGAGGTGGGATCTCTGCACCCCGCCACAGGAGCTACAGCTGTGACTTGCCACTTCATGGCTGTTGAGCCAGAATAGGCTTCTATCCTTGCTCTAGGTTGGGGGGGTGGTATGTGAGAGATGGATTGTTGCAGGAGAGGAGAAACATGAAGCTGGAAGGCATTGGGTTAATGGGATGGTAGTGTGTAATGAAATGGAAGTGGAAAGGAAATGAGGGTGGGGGAAGGGTGGTAAAATTAAGTCATCCAGCCACAGAAGGATAAAATAAGTAAAAAAAGAATTTAACAAATAAAGAGGAAGTACATTAAAGAAGGCCTCATGTTTTAATAAACTGGGATTTGGTATTGGAGTATGGGGGGTACTGGTCATTCTTCCTGGGGGTATTAAGCAACATTCCCTCCAAGCTGCATGCTTGTGTGGCCATGCACACTTTAAAACATGACACGCACAAACTTATTAATACTGTGCACCCACCCAGAGAGGGCTGCAGCTCCCCCAAGAGGAGCTGGGCAACAAGCTGGGCGCGGAGCACAGTTGAGGCACCAGAGTCAGCATGGGACACTTACCAGAGGTAAGCTCAGGCAGCATCTCCTCCCCAAGGCCATGTGCTCCCAGAGGCAAGGTGGGGATGGGAGCTGGGGATGGGGGCTGGCGCCAGGGAACTTCTCCACTTCCCAGCCCTGACACCATGTGCCTCCTTGCTCCCAGAGGCATGGCGAGGCAGGGACACGGGCTAGGGGCTAGCATGGGCTCTGCCATCTCCAGAGAACTTCTCTGTGGGCTCTGCTAGCTCTGGGGAACTGCTCCCTACCCCTGCATCACTTTGGGGAGCAAGGAGGCACATGGCATCAGGGCTCGGGAGCATGGCAGCTTCCCACACCAGCCCCCGTCCCCACCTCAGGGAAGAGCCACTGCCTGCCCCATGAGGGCTGAGAAGCTTACCTTTGGTAAGTGTCCCATGCCAACCCCAGTCCCTCCCTTCCAGTTCTATCAATCGATTATGTTTGGCCCATGGCTGGGCCAAAGTGTCAATTCTACCAACTGATTGTGTCCAGTCTATGACATTGTACTGTTCTGGGCAGCAGCTAGCATGGAGAAGGGTGGTGGATGGGGCCCACAGTGCTCCACACAGGGCCAAACCGTGCCCGTTCCCATCTGGACCCTTACTGCGGGACACTTACCAGCAGACCATGCCAAAAGGAAGAGACAGGACCAAAGCAGTGCGCTTATGGACCGCTACTCCTTAGAGGGAACATTGGTAGTGAGGGAGGGCGTTTTCTGAGGAGCTATTGCCCCTGCACCAGGAAGCCAGCCTCAGTTCATGGGGACCCAGTCTGGCTCCCTACCTTATTTGCCTCTCCCCCTCTGAGGCTGTTTGCATTGAAGATTACACTCCTGGGGTGGGAAGGGAAATCGGCTTGGTGCCATAACAGTCCCCTGGGCAGTAAAAGTTCAGGGGATGGAAAGTTTGTCCACGCAGAACAGGAGGGTGGAGGAGGGGACACTGCATCCTGGGGTGCTGGAGGACTGCAACTTGGGTCGCTCATCTATGGGTAGTGGTCATACATTAATGGAACACAAGCTGGGTAACAAAGATCAGAAATAAACCTGTCCTAGAGTAGCATAACTTTAGCCAGCTAAAGTGTGCTTAAAATTAGTTTCAGGTGTTAATGTGTGGGCAATCCAGGGGTTAAGGGCTCCTGGTGCTACCTAAAGTTAATGTGCAACAAGGCCTTAGCACAGTAGTTTTCAAACTTTTATCATTTGTGGACTCCTAAAAATTTTCAAGTGGAGATCTGGACACCTTCGGAAAATTTGCATGGAGGTGCAGAACCCTCTGAAATGCAAGTGAGGGGATTCACATACTTTTGATTGATCATAGTTATATTTTGCAGGTCCCTTAGACATAGTCAGTAGATCCCCAGGGGTCCACAGACCACAGGCTGAAAACCACTGCCCTAGCAAATACATTTTAAAACTCTTTCAAAAAAGCAACACTACACATCTATTCTTCCCCCTAGAGAAAAGGTGAGAGAAAGAACATGCCAAATAATGGATGTCAAGTCATATCACCTAATGCACTACTGACGGGTATTCAGAAATTACATTGATAGTAACCTACATAGAAATGTACAGTATATTACAGAATATCTGAGCCTGAGGTCACCACCAATAATCAGCTCTAGATTGGAATTTCCTGTCTGAGGAAATAATCATAAACTGTTGTTTCACAGATTCCCAAGAAACTTTCCTTATACTCTTTAGTTTAAATATATTTTATTCTCCCACTACCATCCTGTTTCATGAAAAGCTTTTTCCCCCTCCTACCACCTCTGTCCATAATGCAGACTAGGAATTGTCAACAGACATCACCCATACATTAAGTCTTCTTGATCCTACTTCCCTCTGACATATAGAAGATCTGACTTGTGCTGGCAGTACATCCTATTAGATGTATCAGGAGTCCAACCCAACCTTATGTTCCTAGCAAAGTGGAGGGAAAGTGGCTGCCAATTTTTAAGACTTTACTCATCTGATTTGGCTGCAAGGTTACTGATTTTATTTACCTTTTGAACTGCTCCTATTAACTGCTTCTATTGAGTGGAACTGATGAGATAACAGAGTGGATTGCTGTGGTTAGTATCCTTCAAAACTAACCATACGAGTCTTAAGACTTTGATGCCCCAAGTCACATAGGGCTACAGACTAGGGCCAACAGTGAATTTCAGTGCTCAGACTGTTTAAAGCAGTGATTCTCAATCTGATGGCCACAGCATCCTGTGGTGCCTTGAGATCATTTCAAGGGTACCATGGGGTGTCGCTCATTAGGCATGCAAACAAGGTTCACAAGATAAGCTCAGAGATTTCATATAGATATTCAGAGTGTTGAAAACATTCAAACCTGTTGCAGACCTGTTGTTCCATTATTTTTCTGTAGTCAAAAAAAAAAAAAACCAAAAAAAACCCCAAACAAACCAAGAGCCAGCATTCTCTGAAACGGTCCCCTGAGTTTATCCAAGGGTGCCTGGAGTCCAAAAAATGTTAAGAACCACTGGTTTAGAGGGACCAGTAAGCAGTACACACAGAGCAGCAACAACTATGCTATTACAACCAGCTAGGGTCTAGCAGTCCATCTGAAGCATCCCCCATCCGACTGCAGGAAGGTCCCAGAACCTTCCTGCAATAAGGGCCAACAAAAGCTAACGTAACAGGCTAGCACCTAACCAGTGAGTTTTACCCAGTCTAACAACAGAACTAGAAAGGGAGTACTATTTTAGGACAGGGGCTCACAGACCCCAAGCCTGTCATTTGAAAATCCCCAAGACCCATCAGCCAGTACCAAATTAAAGGCAGATGCACTTGGTCACTCCTCAACATAATTCAAATACAAAACCCTGAATGTACCCACAGGCATACTCAATCCCAGTAGTTATGATAATTATCATGCGATTAAACACATAAGTCTATAGTCAACATAATCTCTAAGGTCTCAAAAGAATTTAAAAAACAGCCCTGACAAGGAGACAAAAATCAGGTGAATACAAGAAGGATACTGATGTACATGTTCCTTAAAGCTGA
Organism: Gavialis gangeticus; assembly: GCF_001723915.1. Lineage (NCBI taxonomy): Eukaryota > Metazoa > Chordata > Crocodylia > Gavialidae > Gavialis > Gavialis gangeticus. The sequence goes on from NW_017729005.1 coordinate 12,118,212, forward strand.
ATCATATTGTATATTGGCATCCTTTCACCTGCGAGAAACGGTGGATATTTCAGCCTATGATTTAGATGGTTTGCAGTATCTCATGTGACTGAATAGTTCAATCTGAGATTTGCATGATCTGTAGTGTGGATGCAAATGTGTGCATCACAGCTGGGTGGTTCAGGAGCTGCTCACTTCCTATGGACTCTCTTCTCTTCAAGCTGTTGGAGCCAATTCCTGCCATGGACTTTAATACCCTGGTGGAGAGGATGATGCCACTTGTTCTGATAGCATGCCAAAGTTTCCCATCGTTGAGGATCAATTCCAAATGCCTTCATCTCTCACTTGCACGTGTCTTTATAGCGAAGCTTGGAGCATTCCTGTTCTTGTTCCCTCCAATAATTCACCGTATAGCAAGTCCTTGGATATACGTCCACCTTCCCATCTACTTAGATGGCATAGCCAGTACAGTTGTCTCCGAGTACAGCTGTCACACTTGGTAAATTTGCCATTCAAAGAACCTCTGTGCTGGTAACTTTATCTTTTCAATTGATGTTGATTATGCAATGTAAACAGTACAGGTGGAAACTGTTTAGCCTTTTCTCTTGATGTGCATAAGTTCAAGTTTCCCCACCATACATGAGAGTGCTGAGTATGCAAGCTTTGTACACTAGCATTTTGGTCTTGATGGTAAGCTTTGAATTGTTCCATGCTCTTTTAGTCAGTCTGCTGAAGGTGGTGGTAGCCTTTCTGATTTGAACATTAAGTTCTTCATCCAGCGAAAGGTTGATGATCACTGTAGAAACCAAGGTAGCTGAACTTTTGGACTACTTCTAGATGCTTCTCATTAAGGGTGATTGATGAATCTTGTTAACCTCCCTGTCCTAGTACAACTGTTTTCTTTATGCTGATAGTGAAAGCAAATGCCTGACAAGCTCTTGAAAGGCAATTGATGAGTTCTTGTAGTAGGTTGTCATGGGCTGTAAGGGCAGCATCTTCAACAAGTAGAAGCTCCCTGATAAGCACCTTTCTAACTTTAGTATTTGCCTTGAGTTGTGACAGGTTGAAAAGTTTCCCATCTGATCTTGTGCGTGTGAGGGTAGACTTCACCTTTCATATCTTTAAATGTGCAGTTCAGGAGTGCAGAGAAGATTCCAAAGAGTATATGGGCAAGAACACATCCTTACTTCTCTCCATTTTTCATCTTGAAGCTGTCCAAAGTGGACCCATCAAACTGAACGGTTGCTTTCATGTTGTCATGGAAGGAATGTATAAGACTAAACAGGATTAGTAGGCATCCTATCTTTATAGGACTGTAAATAGGCCTGCTCTGCTAACTGTCAAATGCTTTGGTTAGATCCACAAAGGTTATGTACAATGGTTGGTTTTACTCCCTGCACTTTTCTTGAAGTTGACTCAGGAAAAATATCATGTCTGTGGTTGCTCTTCCAGCCCTGAATCCACACTGAAATTCAGGGTAGATGCGGCTTGCCAGCTGTTGTAGCTGCACCAAGATGACACTTGTGAAAGCTTTTCCTGCTATACATACTAGCGAGATACCTCTGTAGTTGTTGCAGTCACTCATGTCCTTTATTTTTATACAAATTGATGATGTCTGCATCACACGTCTTGAGGTACCTCACCCGCTTTCCAGCATTTGAGTAGCAGCTGATGAAGATATAGTAGTAGGCTTTCTTTCCCACACTTGAGAGAATTTCCACTGGGATGCCATCCTTTCCAGAAGCCTTGCCACTTGATAATGAATCAGTGGCCTCATCAATGGACCTCTTCTACAGTGGGCTCTATGTCCAACTCTGGCATGTCCTGTACAGTTGGTATTTGATCTAGTGATTCACTGGTGATGTTACTTTCTTGCAAGTATTGCTTTAAGTACTGTTCAACCCAAAGAGATATTTGCTTGCTTCTATCTGTAATGCTTTCACCACTGCACAATTTGAGAGGGGCAACCTTGTTGACAGTAGAACCTAGCGCTTTCTTCAGATCGTTGTATATGACTTTTAAGTTTCCTGTCTGAGGCTGTCTGTATCTCTTCACAGAGCTAAGCCCAGTACTGATTTGCACAGCATCTGGTTGTCTCTGTACCTTGTTTTTTGCATGTCAAAGTCTTGCTTTGGTGCTCACTGCTGGCTTCTTGTTGTGTTCCAGATAGGCTGCATTTTTTATGCTGATGATATCTAAAAGTTCTGCTTTTTCTTTGAACCAGTCTTTATTGGGGAGTCTCTTTTCCCCAAGATAGCTTTAACTGTTTCATAGATTGCAGTTCTTAAACCTTCCCAAATTTCTTCTGCCTTCTCTGGTAGTGACTTCCTAAACATGCTGAGTTCAAAAGCCTTCACAAACTCTTGGAACTTCCTTTGGTTCTTGGTGTAGTGGTATTGATTTGGGGCTTGCTCCTAGGTTTGGCTCCATGTAATTTCTTGGCTGCAATCTTCACACTGCTAACAATCAGGGAGTGGCTGGGTGTCACAATTGACAGTGTGGAACATGCAGGTCTTCTGCACTAAAAGTAGGTCTTTTCTCTAAACAACTACAAGGTCTAGTTGGTGCCAGTAGCCTGATCGTGGATGTCACCATGACATGTTGTGGCAATCTTTTCCAGCAAAATATGATTGGTAATGCAGAGCTGGATTTAGATGCAGAATTCAAAAAGTTGTGGCCATTTTCATTTGTCTTGCCAAAGCCAAAATGTCCCAGGCAATCTGGCCATGAGTTTTTGTCTGTGCTGATTCTTGCATTGAAGTCTTCAAGGAGGAATAGTTGCTTAGTTGATGGTATTCCTTTGATGACTGGGTGCAGAATTTTGTAAAATTTATCCTTCTCTTCAGGGCTAGAGTTGTGTTGGTGCATAAGCGCTGATGTTCACAGAACAAATGGTTGTATGAAGTCTAAGTGAGATGATACGCTCTGACTTCCCAACAGGTGTTTCTATGTTTTACCAACTTGTTACTCACAGTGATGCCACGCAGCCAATTTTCTTCAGTGCTTTTACCTTGCCAAAAGAAGGTATAATTGGCCTCTTGGATAAAACCAGCACCTGCAAGTCTTGTTTCTTGGAGTCCTGCAGTGTCACCATTGAGTTTGTATAGCTCACAGTCAATCAAGAGCAACTTCCATATGCTGCTCAGCTACTGTAGGTCTGATCGTCTGTCAAGCCAGGACACACACTCCTGACATTCCAGTGTCCAAGCCAGAAAGTTCTTAGTTTCTCATTTTTGCCAGGTGCAAGGTTTGTCTGCTTTTGGCCTTGCCCCATGCACCCAATGAGGCAGATAGATTGTGACAGGTCAGTACCTAACTGTCTGGGGGCTGCCCAGCATTATGACAGGTGGTAGTTGACCAATGGAATGCAATGATTCTTCCTACCATCAAAGGTGACCTGTGGTGCCTGCCTATGCAAATCAAGTGAGAGCTTATAATCTGTAACTGCCACCTTCTGTGTTGTACCCATGCTGCCAGCAAGGATGGAGTATCCTTTCCATGTAGTGTAGCTGCAACAGCCTGGGCAATTGCTTTGCCACTGTATCAGCATCCCCTTCTGATTTTCACTGTTTTGGTCCAAAGAAAGGACAGAAGTTGATACGTTTGGAACCAGCTACACTGCAGCAGAAGTTGCCAGTACAGAGGAGGTCTTCCATCTGCCTACCTTTCAGGGCTCCACTCCTAGATTGGTTGCCAGCCACAGCTGAAGAGCCCGATCTGCCCTTTGTGGATACTGTTGGCAAAAATCACTGAGTTATTATGCAAGTCTGCCTTTTGATGATGGCATTTCCTCCATCAAAGGGTTCCACTACCCTCCTCAGGTGTTCATCTGCCTGAAGCTGTTGGCACTTCCTGAGGTTGCCACACTAATTAACTGCACTCGGCTTTGACCAGTACAGGTTGTACCGCTTATGGTCATAGTGGCAGCAGGTTTTTAAATCCTGACCTGACACTAAAGCTGAATCATACTGCAGTCCTATGTACCAGCAATCAGGACATTTTCTATTATTTAAGGCAATGCATATGCAAATAGACATTTTAGGGCATTCTGTCATTTGCATAAATTCTCCACATTCACAAATGTTCAGCTTTGGCAAATATGATAAGTAGTTGAACCAGCGGAAGCAACTGGTTGGGAAGATAAAATAACAAACACAATATTTTACTGCATTTAGAAATAACTTTTACTTAGATGATTTGAAAATGTTTCCTAATTTAACATGCTTTTTATATAGGAGAAGGTGGGAATACTTCCACAGTATGACAAAGGATCTACAAAAATTTGCCTCCCAAAGGTCACAACAATGAAAAGGCATTTTTTAAATGTAATCTTCATACATTTTCAAAACAACAATATAGAATACAGCATTTACAAATATTATAGTGTTACCAAAGACAATGGTGATGACTGGAGAACCTATATGTATATATGCTGATGGAAATTATGAAATGATTATATCATCAAATGGGTCAGCACATTGACAGACAACCCCCTCTGCACAAACTATTAAACCTTAAGGACTTTCATTTATATAGGAACATCTTAGTACATCTTAGGGGCTGGGATCTGGAAATAACTCAGTGCCTCAGACACAGAAAGCCTGGTCATTCCTGTAATCTGAAAGTAGTATGCTTTCATCAGAGAGGTCAAATATAACAGTGAAACCAACCAAGAAATAAGGAAAATAGAGATGAACAAGATGAGGGAACCTCCAGAATTCAGTGATATCACAGGCAGGAGGTGGCTTCCTAAGCTACTTAGAAGTCTCTGACCACTCAAGGGTAGAGAGAAAACTGAGGCTGGGTACTGCTTGTAAGCATTCACTATTTTGTCCAGATATGTACATTTCTTCAGTTACTCATTTCTGGAACGCCTAAAAATTCTTAGCGTCTGTTTTATTTGACTATTAAGTGTCCCTGAAGAGGTAAAATTCAGAATTCCCACACAGGCAGCTCTGAGAAGGACGTGAATAATCTTCTGGGAAGTCAGGTTGTCCTAAGGTAGCCAGGCCATGTGTCATTTCCATGCCTAGCAACCAGGCAGAATGTTATAATAGGGGGGCTCAACCCCTCACCTGCAGTCCAGATACGGACCCTGGTGTTGTGTCATCCAGCCTATAAAGATCCTTATGGGTCTGGAAACTTGGTGGCAGGGAAGTAGTCTACTTCTATGCTGCCAAATTTCTGGACCCATGGGTAGACCCAGCCCTGCACTAGTTCTGGAATGCAGGGCTGGGTGGGGGCAGGACCAGGCACCAGGGCCCAATCCCATTATGCAGGGCCTGACCTTGCCCACAGACCCTCCCCACCCTGCTCAACCTGCCCGCAGGGCCAAAAGGAGCTCCAGCAATCAAAAAAAAAAAAACAGATGCTGCTGCAGATTACTCGGACAAACAGCTTCAGCATGGTGGAACCTAAGTGTAGCCTAGTCAAACAAAGCTAAGTTTAGGAGAACACTGGAAAAGTACAATAGGTCAAGGTGGTAGGTGTCCAGCAGTGGAAACTGTATTGGGGCTATGCATTAACAGTGAACATACGTTCATCTCCATAACATGTTGGGTCATGCTGTATCAGGGTGCACACTTGCAAAGCATGCCTCACCTGAAAGCATGCCCACAGATGGCCAGTCCTGAAAGTGAAGTACTGTAGCTGTCTTAGAGCAGCCCTAAGAATGTGCCTATAAGAGATACGCCCAGGCCTACTCTCAGTAGGCTCCAAAATCTTATTTCATAGTGAGAGTGAGCAGACAAGCCATGCTTGAAGGCAGTGCTCCAGGGCCCAGCATAGAGACAGTGTAGACAGGCCCAAAACTTCATGTGTCCCCCATGCGGATGAATCTCAGCACACCCACTCAGGGCACATCCACACATGCAGGCACATGCACTTGCAGTAGCTCAAATGGGAGCAGCACAAATTTGAGTCAGAGATTTTTGCCTCGGCACACATGCCTGGACATGCACTTCAGCATATGGCAAGTTGTGTTACCTGGGGCAAAATAACCCTACCCAGCTTCTCCCAGATCTGAGGCCAAGGGAGCTAGAGCCTGGGGCCAGCACCTGTGTTGGTCCCAGCAGTATAAAAAGCTGCCATGTCAAGCAACTCAAAGCTACTCCGCTCTCAGGACCTTCTGGAGCCCAGCCAACTGGTATCTGGGGACACTAGCCCTTTGTGCCAACTGGATTGCTGCAGCAGCCCTAACAGAGTTCCCTGCACCCTCTGCCCCAGGGGTGGGCAAAATGCAGCCCGGGGGCCAGATGCAGCCCACCAGGCCATTCTATCTAGAACGCAGGGCCCCTAAAAAATTTAGAAAATTAATATTTATCTTCCCCTGGCTGCCTATCATGCAGAACCTCGATGGCTTGCCAAAACTCAGTAAGCGGCCCTCTGCCCAAAATAATTGCCCAGCCTGCTCTACCCATTGCAGCAGTCTGGCAGTTGGGGCTGCTGCCTGGCTATGACCTGCTGCCACCTGCAACAGCATCTGGCCCCAAAGCTTCGCACCTGCCAGACCCGGATGGGGACTGTATGCTGCCACCCTGCCATCTCAGCAGCTATTGCCTGGAAGATGTTCTCAGTCAAAGCATGTCCTCCTGGCCCCAAGTGGCCAGGAGGTCAGCCACCTCCAGCTGGGTCCCAGGTGCCAGCCCTGAGCAGGCACCTCTGCCTGGGTCCTGCCACTTGCCTCACTAGCAGGAATTCTGGTGTTTCCTATTTAAAAACTGCAAAATCACTGATAAAAGAAGTCCAAATTCGCTCATTAAAATATCCCAGAAATCCATGTTCTTCCACAATTAAAAAAAAGACCACTATATAGATATCTATATATAATCTCTCTCCCTCTCTCTCCATCTATCTATATCTATATATACACCACACACACAAATTGCCCATCAAGCATGATGTGGGGGGTGGGCGGGCAGGGACAGAGGCCTGAGTTGCCCCCCCGACCTTTGGTCATGTCCACATGTCTGGCTTCTCTCCCTTCCCCCCTGCTCTGCCTCAGGTCTGGGCCCGCTCCCTCCCTTCCCTGCCTGCCACTTCAGGCCCCAGCTCATTCCCCCCCCCCGGACACATTGGGTCTGGGCCCGCTCCCCTGCATCGTTTCAGTCTTGTTCCCCCCTGCTACTTCGGGTGTGGGCCCGTGCACCCCCACACTCCCTGCCATTCAACCCTGCGCTGCTGTTGCCACCTCCCAGGAACGGGGGGGGGGGGGG
>NW_017729005.1:12130404-12130625 GCF_001723915.1 Gavialis gangeticus
GGGGGGAGCTTGCACAGTGGCAGCAGTAGTGGATGGTGGCCAGCAGCGCTGGTCAGAGGTGGTGGGCAGGGGACTGCGGTGGCAGCAGCAGGCAGCTGCAGTTGGCAGGCAGCCACATGCTGCCACCAGTAACCCTCCTGCCCCTTTCCACTCCCCTCCCTCGCTGCCTCTCCCTCCCTGACAGCTGTTGTTTGGGGGGGGGGGGGGGGCCCCCCCCCCCC
>NW_017729005.1:12130729-12138850 GCF_001723915.1 Gavialis gangeticus
GGGGGGGGGGGGGCTGCTCCAGCCCCTGGCTCCAAAGAGCACGTGTCTTGGCAGAGCATTCTGATTGGCTGCCAAGACAACCAATCAGAGTGCAACTAAAGTGTTATGGAGAGAGACAGACTAAGGCTTTTATAGTATTAGCTGTGCACTTGCAGTCTGGGCCGGGTCCATTCAGCATGGGCAAAGCCTGGGTCACAGTGCTGCATTGTTGCTGGCTGTGCCTGCAGCCAGGCCACAGCCATTCTGTCTGCTGCTGCCAGTACCGCGGGAGGCAGGTGGGGGGCAGGCATGCAGCAGCCCCCTCTCAAGCCCCTCCACAGGCCCACCCATAGACCGCACCTCCCCCACAGCATTCCCCACTCCCAAATCCCCCCGCCACTCCTCATGCCACATCCATCTCTCCACCACTCCTCACATACATCAACACCTATAAACCCCCCCACCCCAACATCCCTAGTTACCCATGACAGTACCCAGGTCCTGGTCACGTGGGATCTTTGCCATGCTTCTGCTTGCCCCAGCATGCTAAGGGTTCATGCCCCATGTGCTAGGGCAGCAGGACCACCATAGAGACACTCTGGCCAGCAACCCAAGCATCCGTCTAGAGGATGGACTCCCGGGTTACCTCAGGGCACATTTGGGGACTATGCCCTGCCCCAGATATCCAGGTATCAAATTTTTCAGCCCATATTGAAAATGGTTTGGTTTTTTTGTTTCCCATGTGCCTCTTGCCACATCTCAAACTGCTTTTAGATGTGGCAAGAGGCACTTGTGGGCTTGTCTGGACGTGGCCTCAGAGTCCAAGAAGAGTCTAAGAGAATGTTACTTCCCCTGCCAAATTTGATGCTCTGGCTTTCTGCTCCCTGCTGCCGAGCCATCTTTTCTTTTCCTGATTTGTTGCATGCCATCTGTTGTACACATCCCACAAACTGTCCACTCCTGGTTTAGGTAGATTTGAATAAGAGACCATTATAACCGACCTCTGCTTTGTCTAGGACTGTCTTGAACTAGCCACTTTGTGACCATGCAAATGGTCCAATCTGATGTAGTACTGCTTTCCCAGCAGCCTAGATCACAGGTAATATCAAATAGACAATGAAAGCACAGTTAACAGCCTATGATAAAAATTCAAGTATACATGTTCTTTCTTTCTAAGGTTGATTCTTACTTTATCTTAGCAATATTAAGGATCAAAAAGTATGGAGTGTTAAGTACAAAATGAGCAGCTGAACAGTCTTTGACTGTGTTCAATTTGGCCACATCTTACAGTAGCTACTTTTGTCTTTCCAGCTATCTCAATCTTTTTCTCTCTCACCAACAACTCCTTAAAAAAATCATCCATAACCCATTAAAAGTTTCTCCTTTCTTTTTATTAGGAACAAAGAGCATATTACAATTTTCTATGTGAAGAATGCTATTAAGTAATAGCTTGTACACTAATTAAAGCAAATGTAATTGTGAGAACACACTGACATTGTTAAAGTAAATTACCCAATTCGTTAATAGTTTCATTTCAAGTGACCTTAATTGTATTAATTGTGATATTGAGCAAATTAAATTGAAGAGCATTAAATATACTGTTCCAGTTTGTCCTCAGAGGATCAACTTCCCCATTACATTAATGAAGGAATACAGTCTACTATATTCTTCAAAATGTTCATTGCCATATGACAACTGATATATGCTAGATTACAAATATCTCATAGCTCTGAAATGGTTAAAGCTACCCTGAGTTTTACTGCTGCTTTGCAATTTAAACATCAAGAACTTGGGAAAAAACAAAAACTGTTAGATGTATGAAAGAAGTCAGATGCAAAAGAGCACAGATTCTGAAGTTTCTTCTCTCTCAGGTTTAAGTCTTTGCTGGAGAAAAAGGGGAAAGTTTAATAAACCCAGATTTCCTCTGACAGGGTGCAAATGCATTTCAAATATTCTATACTTGAGAGAAAATTATTCTAATAGGTTCCTGGAATGAAAAAAAAAACCCACTAGACCACAAGGAAGTTTCAAAAGTAGAAAGGTAACACATGCCCATATATACTGCTTTGCAACAAAGGCAATGATAGGGTTTTTATTTTAACATAAATTGGAATAAATCACCAGACCAAGACAGATATGCTTGAAAATTAAACTTTATAAAAATAAAAGTTTGAGTCTAACATTTGACATTTTAGATTTAAAGTGTCAGAGCCCAAGCCCTAGTTTTTTCCCTCCAAGTATTAAAAAGACACTTAAAAAAGTGCATCTGAAGTAATGTGGTGTTAAGTTTTTCTGTCATACAAAAGATCACACTTAGGAAGTAACTTAGATAAATTATCTTTAGGTTTGAAAGCTTGAAACAGACGATTCATTTAAAGATCTGGTGAAAGAAGGAACCAGACATATATAAGCAGCTCCAGAATGCTCATTCTTATTGCATCTCCCAGAGGTATGCAATCAACCCAGTTCCTTAAATATGGGATGAGGAAAAGCATACACTGCAAAAGACAGGATACAGAGAAGGCAGTTGCATGCTATATGAGTAAAGGGATCAATGAAACTCTTAGATTGCATAACTGTGAAAAGTTCAAGGATTGGCAAGAGTAGAACTGAGGTTCTGTATTGTGAGGAAGACTTTCAGCCTGCTCCCTTGAGTTTTTACATATAATGTGCTTCATCACCTTTACATTTTTAGTTAAAATAGTTTTCTACACAGGTTTTTCTCCAAACAAGGTTTTTGTTTTTTTGTTTTTATTTATCTTTGAAAATGATAGGGTAAACAATATCTCCAAAGTATATGCACTCCTATTGAAAGATCATGACCTGAACATGCTTTGATTCTTGGGGAAGAAATGTTCTAGATTCTTCTTTAAAAAATTGTTATTTACCAGTAAAAAGGAGTGAAACTGAATTCATTGTGAGTTTACATCAGGGGTGGGCAAAATACAGCCCATGAACCGGATCTGGCCCACCAAGCACTTCCCTCTGGTCCGCAGAGCCCCTTCAAAACCCAGGTAATGGCGGCTCCCTCTCTAAAAGCCTCCAGCAGCAGTTCTCCCTCTCCAGGGAGGAGAGGTGGTGGCAGAGCTGTGTGCCGCTTGGGAAGGGATGAGCCTGCCCGGAGCGGCAGAGGCTCAGCTGCACTTTTCCCCTACCTGCGCTGGTCAGTCCTGAGCGGCGCAGGACTCCACCGCCGTTTCTGCTGGCTGGGGCCGACCCGACTGGGTTCGTCATGTCCCCAGCAGCATGTGGAAAGCCAGCTTCAGCCGCATGCTGCTCTGGATGGGAAGGGCCCAGCCGGGTCAGCACCGACCAGGAAAAGCAGCATGCAGCTGAAGCCAGCTTCCCACATGCTGCTGGGGATGGAAGAAGCCTGGCCGGGTAGGGGGGAGCCTGGCCAGGTAGGGGGCAAGTGCAGCTGAGCATCTGCCGCTGTGGCTGGCCTCATCCCATCCTGAGTGGCGCACAGCTCTGCTGCTTCTGCTGGCTGGTGCAGACCCAGCTGGGTTCATGCTGTCCCCAGTAGCATGTGGGAAGCTGGCTTCAGCTGCATGCCGTTTTTCTGGCCGGCGCTGACCCGCCTGGGCCCGTCCCATCCAGAGCAGCATACGGCTAAAGCAGGCTTCCCACGTGCTGCTGGTGACAGGACACACCCAGCCAGGTTGGCACTGGCCAGCAGAAGCGGCGGCAGAGCCGTGTGCTGTTCAAGACTGACAGGTGCAGGTAGGGGGAAGGTGCAGTTGAGCCCCTGCTGCTTCGGTCAGGCTCGTCTGGTCCCCAGCAGCATGTGGGAAGCCGGCTTCAGATTTACGCTGCTTTTCCTGGCCAGCGCCAACCTGGCTGGGCCTGTCCCATCTGGAGCAACATGAAGCTGAAGCTGGCTTCTCACTGGGTCAGCACTGGCCAGCAGAAGTGGCAGTGGAGCCTCCTGCCTTTTGGGACCAGCTGGCGCAGGAAGGGGGAAAGTGCAGCAGCATGTGGGGAAGCCGCCACATGATAATGGGACAGGATGTGCCGGCGGGGCTGCACTGGGGAGGGAAAGCTGCAGCTGAGCTCCCTGCAGCTTGTGACAGGAGGGGTCTGACAGCACTGGAGGGGGGTGTGCTGGTGAGGGGACCTGGGCCTGGGCTGGTTTCTGGGCCATAGGGGGCAGGCTGGGATGGGGCAGGACCAGGTCATGCTGGCACCAGTGACAGGTAGGAGGGGTTGGCCAGCTTTTGATGCCTGGGGTGTGATGGGGTAGGCTGGGTCATTGCTTGTGGAAGGGGTCTGGTGACCAGTACTGGTCAGGGGAAGGGAAACTGGGCTACATTCTGCTGTCCTGCAGGTAAGGAGGGGCTGAGCCAGGTCCTGCCTGGAAGGGCAGGCTGGACTGGTTTCTGCTGCACTGTGGGGTGCCAGCTCCTGCCTTGCAGCTAGGAACCCTTGCTGGGAGGGGACAGGTCTGGCCATGAGGTCCATAGTGAACATAGTGAGATGCATAACTCTACTTATTCAACAAACACCAGGTCAAGAAAGAACAGATTCCAGCTGCCGCACTAAAGTGATAGAGATGATTGAAGAAGCACTTCTACATCTGTATATATTTTCCTTGCCACTGATTGGCAGACAATGGGTGGTCCTCTTGGCCAATTAGCAGTGAGGGACAGGGGGAAGCCGCCATCTTTGCTGCCACCATTCATGTTGGCTGCTCCCTCCCTCCCCCTGGTGGGCTGTGAGGCTGGGCTGCAGTGGCCCTGAGGACCGTTGACTCCCATTAGCCAGTGTTTTATTTTTAGTATGTTTTTTCCTAACAATTCTGTTCCAAAATCATATCAAATCGCCATTTTCATGAGGTTCACAGAAATCACTTTTTTTTCCTTTTCTGTGAAAAACATGAAAATCGCAAATAGGGTAGATCCCTATATATATGTGAGAATCAAGATTTCTACAAAGTAGTAGCAGTAGCAGTAGCATAATCACCTAAAGATCCTACAGCTCTTTTAAAAACAAAACTAACAATAAACTGTTTCCTTTTACTGGTTTATTCATGCCTTGAATATTGTAACTTGTTAATAAGCATGCACTCAATACATTTTATTATGGTTGAAGGCCCCAACATCCTATCCTTATGATTTTTTATGGCTTGCTGTATTTTTAAATCTGAGGGGAAAAAAGTAAGGTGACTATATAAAATATATTTTGTATACATCATGCCCCAAATTTAGTATTTCTTGCATTTTCTCAAACCTGGTTTCTTTTCTTTTGGTTTTTTAATTGCTGAGCTATAAATGGTAAAAATACATTTACCAATGATCTGCCTTATTTGTATTTTCTCATCTTTATGAGAACTTCTACCATTTAGCCTCTAAGACAATACTCTAACCATGTACCACAGCTCCAAAGAACAACACAGATGGCCTGATATTTCATAATATTCTACAGGGCATCTCTAAAAGCTATGCTGCACCTTTTGTCAATTTCTATAACATCCAACAAAGATGCCTAAAAAAGTTCTTTAGTGATATATTTTTCTAGTAATCTTACACATAGTATTATGTAAGCCATATAGCTGGGTTCATTTTCCATTATAACTGAGCATATATATTTATGTTAAATATTATATTGATAACCAGTAATATAGTAAAGCAGTAAAACAGCAAACAGAGAAATTGTTTCTCCATTTCGGGATCTATTAGCTGTACAACATATAAATCAGCGATAAAAAAATGTGTTCAAAAAGTGACGTGGATAATTACACCTGAAGACAGAATGTATTTGTAGGATAATTTAGACTTTCATTGAAAAATTATTTGTTTCATAGATTTCAGGACCTGTAGGTACTATTAGTCATCTAGTTTGGTCCCTTATATAATAATAGCCATAAAGTTTCACAAAGTGAATCCTGTATCAAGTCCATAATTTCTGGCTGATTTCTAAGATGAAATCTCAAAGTATTTTTGGGAGGACAATTAACCATTGGAATAACTAAACCTCACAATGCTATTTCTTGATTAATTCCTATTCTAAATTCATCTGGTGACACTTTTTCATGAGATGCTATATTTTTTCTACGATATTAAAACACCTTCTACCTATTCAGGAAAGTGTCAAGCTTGTGTCACACCACAAGGTACTCTGGTATTTTTAAGCATAACTTTCAATTCTTCCTTTGAAAACAAGGGTACATATGACACATTCACATATTGTACAGATATGACACATCTATATTACTGTAAAAACATTTCTGGTTGAGGGGAGGAATACAGACATTTTAATGAAAAAATGGCAATCTGGATGAACGGTAATGTTTTGTTAGAAGTCTCCATTCAATATCTGACACATTCTAGGAGTCCAAATGCTTACATTGGAAGCAATGCTTGCCTCCTTAAAATTAACTTCTGAGTGAGATTGGGTGAGCAAAGAAAAGTTCATGCTTTGATATCCAAGATCACACCTCCCCCACCCCTAAAAATACTTAAAATTAAATAAAACGTCAAAGATTGATGCTGGATACATATGGTACCAAATTAAAATGCAGTATGTGTTTCACAGTAAAAAAACACTATGAAGATGAAATAGATGCTTTATATAAAATATTTACATAGATTGAACGTAAGAAATGTACCATAGTTGGTAACCTTTATGACTTGGGGAACCATGTATTTACATATCCTTATCTTTGCATGTGCGTATGTGTGTGTTGTGTATATATTTTTAACAGTTGACAGCTGTTTTAGAGCATACAGAGATGCCAAGCTGAATGAGGGTCTTGATTACTTCAAGATTAGCTATCTAAAGTTTCTATTCATTTTAAGTGTTGTTAGTGCGAAGAGTCATTAGTCACTTCCTTGTCTCATAGAACATCAGCATACATTTACATTGTTAATGAACATTTGGGGTAAATGAATTAATGGCACTTTTAAACATCAATTCAATACTAATAACTTTGTATGTCATAGAAATGTTAAGGTTGGGATAAAAAATGAAAAGCCTTTTCAGTCAAGGTAACTAATCACTCCTGGGCACAATAAAGGGTAAAATTAATTAAAAGTGTTTTTGTAACAGGGTAAAAATTTTGATTTGTCTTGAAACAGAGCTGAGAGAAATATACAGATTCTTTTTTTAAAAAATTACAAAATTGCAAGCTTCTCGTTTATTAGTGTTCACTAGAAACCAACCCAATGTAAATCACAAATATTTAAACGTGGAAGCATTTTTGTTGAGAGATTTTTTACAAACCATTATTCCCAAATTTCTGAAAATGTATACAGAAAATGTATTTGCTTTATCAAACTAAGACAGCTCTTTACCTTTTAGATATCAAATCTAAAAGAAGAAAAAGTCACCTAAAAAATTACAACATTTACAACCTGTTTTAAAAAATGCTTTCCTTAAGATATCTGTTCTGGTTTTCTTACCTTGAAAATGCTTCACAATGTAATCAAGTAAAAAAAAAATGGAACAATGAAGTTGCATGCACGTGTTATAGGGCAACATTTAAGTTATTTATAAAATGAAAGTAATTTATAAAATGAAAGTAACTGAAACTTGATTAAGCAAAAATTTAAATTTTTTCATTTTAATATACATTTTTATCTAGAAGATTTATACCTAAATGCACAAACGGAGAATGGTTGATTTGGATGAGGCACTCAGGAACATGACAAAGTTGTTTCAACTCTGTAATTTAAAATAAATTTTTTATTGTGCACTCCTGGTACATGGGTTCATTGACTGGAAAATTACAGGTAGTTAAGGTGTCATTGCATATAACTGAGTACTTGAGAAATGTTTTCATGACAAGGATGAGGTTTCAAGCATCTTGTTAAGCTTATCACTTCCTTCTAACCAACTATATTGTCACTACTAGCAAATAAGTAAAAAGGACAAGTAACACAGACAAGTACTTGCATTAGGCAAGCAATTTGTTCTCACTGTTCATACAGGTAGTTTGAAAACTGCCTTTAATTGATCTTAGGTTACAGAGTAATTTCCATTTTAAATCCTGTCTATTCAATCTCAGGTCTCAAGTTCTTATTTAAGGTAACTAACTGTTCAAAATGAAAAGGACATGGGGAAAATAAGTCTTTATTGGCATAAAAATAATAAAAAAAATAATAATTTTACCACAGGGCAGAAGGAAAAAAAAAAAAAAAAAAA
>NW_017729005.1:12138932-12139944 GCF_001723915.1 Gavialis gangeticus
AAAAAAAAAAAAAAAAAAATCTTAAAGCAATTCAAACGAGCCAAAAAAGTCTATCTTTGAAAAAGTTGCAACAAAAAGCCATGTTCTTAGAAGTCACTGTTTGGTTTATGATTAAAAAAGAATGACAGCACGTTAAACATTTGGCTAATGTCTCAGTCTAATTGAAAGTCGACTTTTCGTGGTTTTCATTAGTGTCAGAGTGCTGTACACACACTTTGTGAAATGTTTTTTTAAGTTGCCCTGCTCAACTTCATTGAGAGAAGTAAACAAATTATGACAGGCATAGCTATCATGAGACACTTATGTAAGATTTCCAAGCACAAAGTACAGAAGTACAAAACTCACCTTCATCAGGCTTATTTAAGTAACTCTGCAAGGGATCAATGCCTATTTCTTGTTCCTCTGCCTGCAAGGGATGACTGGTTTCAGATATGGAATGATACATACTGGCAACAGCAATTCCACTAAGTACACTTATCTGTGAAGGAAAAACAGAGAAGGAATGAATGCAGAAATGTTTCTTTCATTGCTTTATAAAAACAAGAGGTCAAATAATATTGTAAATACTCCTAACATTCTACTTGTTTCTAAGCATAACATAATCAGACATGATGAATTGTTCTAGAAAAATGTTAAAAATGAACTCCACATAGTTAAAGTTCTTGCTGTAGTATTCTTCAGATGCAATTACTTTTTATATATTATTTTAACATCTAGGGCTAAGAACAGAAATTCAAAAAGCTGAAGGCTGAATTGATTCAACTTTTGCAGGTTAGTTTAACCTACCTAGATTGAATCAGTTTGCAACAGCACAGACATTCCCTCTGGACTGAGGAAATGCAGGCACATGCCTGCAGAGTTGCTCATGCCAGGAGCTGGGGGTTGCTAGAGCATGCCCTCAGCTGCAGGGAAGTTGTGCTGGGGGTGGGGAGCATGCCAGCCCAGGCAGTAGCCTGGACCGAACTGGCCAGCAAGAGTGTTTAATTCCCCTTTCACTGTCCCACCTACAGGG
>NW_017729005.1:12144944-12146434 GCF_001723915.1 Gavialis gangeticus
AGTTGCTCATGCCAGGAGCTGGGGGTTGCTAGAGCATGCCCTCAGCTGCAGGGAAGTTGTGCTGGGGGTGGGGAGCATGCCAGCCCAGGCAGTAGCCTGGACCGAACTGGCCAGCAAGAGTGTTTAATTCCCCTTTCACTGTCCCACCTACAGGGACCCAAGCTGGGATCCACTGGGCACTCCCACCTCACTGCTGCAGTGGTAGAGCCAGGTGTGGCCAAACGGCAGCCGGCTTGACCCCCTGAGGCAGAGGGGGCAGAGAGGGGGGTTATTACCCCCACTGCCCTGCTCACTCCCTGCTTCGGGCAAGCAGTGGAATAAGCCCTCTCCTGCCCCCTCCACTGGATGCCAGAGGGAAAGGGAAATAACCCCCACCTTGCCCCTCCACCTAAGGGACCCTGCCAGCTGGCTTCTAGCCACACCCCACCCAGCCACTAGAGCAGCGAAGGGACAGGATCTTTGTTGGGGCAGTAACCCGTGTCACGGTGTCTGGGAAGTGCAAACCTCTTCCTAGCAGGGGTCCATGCTGTGAGGTGGACATTTCCCTGCTGGGAAGGGGCACATGCTCTGGGAAACCATGACAGGGACTGCTGTCCCCAACACAGTCACTCCCCCCCTCACCGTTCCAGTGGGCAGGTTGGAGCAATGCCATGTGTCAGCCAGCAAGGCCCCTTAGGCATGGGTAGGGAACAGCATTATTCTACCCTCTGCCCCCAGAGGACTGCAGCAGGGTCTGCCCACCCCAACTGCTGCCTCTCACTCTGTGCCCAGGACAAGTGGCAGAATAAGCCTTCTCTGACATCCCCTCCCTCTGGCATCTGGCTGTGGCTGCACTTTTAGGACTAGGAGCATCAGCCTCAAACTGCACCAAGGGAAATTTAAACTGGTGATTAGGAGAAACTTCCTTACTATGAGGATGGTTAAAGCCTGGATCAGGCTACCTAGAGAAGTTGTGGAATCTCCATCACTGCTAATTTTCAAAAGCAAGTTAGACAGAAACTTGGCTGGGATGATTTAATCAGGGATCACCTGGTCTTCAGCAGGGGGCTGGACTATATGACCCTGTCAAGTCCCTTCTGGCCCCTACTCTTCTATAATCCTAAAATGGATGTATGCAGACAAGGATGGGAGAATAAGGAAACAATGAGACAGCTTTAGTCATGAAAGATCAAGGGTTCAACACACTTGAAACTTGTCATTGCTTCTGTAGTCACCATGGAAAATGAGAATTTTAAGCACAGGTTTGAAAGAGGATGAATTAATGAATGTTTATAGGCTGCTTCTCCTGAGCCTGGAGTAGCATGGGATGGGGGGAGGGGGGTCGAAATCCTAACAATGCTTAAAATGCTTGTCTGAAAATATAACAGGTGGGTGACATCATTATCATGGGTTAACTGGGGTGGAAACCAATATTACATCAGAGAATAACAGCTAACAAGAAGAACCAGAGTATGGCTTGAAGAGCTTTGAAAACAGATTATATTTGTTTG
>NW_017729005.1:12146445-12151136 GCF_001723915.1 Gavialis gangeticus
AATAACACTAGGTATATGTGTGTGGGCAGGGGTGCGGGGGGTGGAAGGTCTCTGGATAGATACAAAGGGAAGGTTGCACTGGCAAAATAAAGGAAAATTATCTTCCTGAAAGTGTATGAGTGAGGAAAGTTTGCATTTGTCAATAGTGCATTATAGGTCACTTCCAAATTTTAATCTTCAGTTTAAAAAATATGTAGATAACTTGCCAAGAAAGAAATATACTTATACTTAACTCCTTTTTTCCTCAAGCAAAGTACATTAGTAATCTAAGAGTTCCCATTCATTCAGAGGTCTTATAAATACTCATTACAATTACTTACCAATACTTTGCCATTTTAACAAGTTGATTCCCTTTCTAATCCAAACACTTATATATTAAAACAGAAAACTTAAGCTTATTGAGAGGAGCATGCATACATTTTAGGATTGATACATTCTGGATTCAGAAGTCACCTCTCTCACTTATATTTTTCCTCTAATAAAGGACATATGGTGCTGGTCAGATTTTTATGCCTACAGTTTACTAGTAATAGACAGACTCCTAAATTAAAGTGGACCTTGGATCTTTGCATTTTTTCCTATTTTATGCACCACGGGTCTATCATTTCTCAGGTCATGTTAAAGAAAGTAAAAACAACTACATAAAATTGCACAGGTAACACTGAATTGGCTCTCATACTGGTTAATTTTTATATACCTATATATTAACTCAAGACCAGAAAGTGACCAATTAATGTATGTACACAAGCGCACCATAGACTTTCTGGTGGAATTTGTCATAATTGTACAAAGTACAAAATAACTTAAAAATTCTAAAATACGTTTATTATTGATTAGAATTTAACCACCCTAGCCACACTTCACTCTTTTGGCCACACAGAAGGAGATTGTTTGAGACTAGCTGATCCTAATAGTAATAAATGAATGAAAACTTGAAAGAATTAAATAGTAAAACTATCAAAAAATCTTTACAAAGATTTTTGTAACTCTTTCTATTGCTAAAATTTTAGCTTCTCATTCGTTTCTCTCTGCTACACTACTGTAATTGCTTTTCTATTGACCTTTTGGATTCTTCTTTACAAAAATTATATGCTTTAGAATTGTACTGCTAGAATTTTACTTTTATGGCCCTTCAGACGTAGCTTCTCTATTTGTGCAATTACAGTGAATAACTTCCAAATTAAGAATCAGATGCAAAGTAATCTTACTGGCCTTTATAATTTTAATAACCTTCTCTTAGAGAGATTTGTTTCAGATTCTTACTAGCTATTTGTACTGTATCTACATGCTACAAAGCAAGGATTCTGCTCCAGTGGGTTACGTTTCTAATCTCCTTTCACATCTCTCTAGTCATTTCCTTTATCACTACCTAACTACCATGCTTTTTGAACCACAGGCTTGTATTTGGCGGCTTAATTTAAAAGTCTCAAATATCCCTGTAAACAACTGATTTATTTTTCACATTTACTCTTACAATAGATTTCCCTGTTTATTTGTAGTTGTTTACTAACGCACTTGATTAGTACTGTTAGAAAAAAAATCACTAAATAATATTATTGGTTTGGCAACTCTGTGTTGTCCAATCAATTTTCTTAATAGTTTATACTTTAATTCTTTCAAGTTCCTCTAACAAACTGCAAAAGAAAAAAATACTATTAAACTATTATGATTATCCACGGGATCTTGCTTTGAGAAAAGTTACTTCTTTACAGACCTATGGTTGATTTGTAATGGCCTACAACATAGTGTTTCTGTTAAATAAGGTGCAATTTAACAGCATTTTTATGATGGAACATTAAGAGGTTTAGAAAAATTATCTGAAAATGTAGAGTCTTCAGGACAGTAAAATAAAATCTTATCATTATAGCTTTGGCCAAATGTGGTCCCCCAAATTTTCTCCATCTCAAGTTATTGTTAGGACTGCAAGTGAGCTTGGCCTGCAGCAGCAATTTCATAGAGCTCCAGTCTGATTCTTATTTTACTTTAAGTACATATTGAAAAATAAGGAACGAGATATCTTAAATATATCTACACAATATAAAGTGCTCAGGACCTGAAACATCCTGATCTCAGGATGATAGTTTGGACCCAACTCTGGAGAGAGACGCACAGGCAGAAGTTCGTCATGCCCCAGTTGAGCCCGGAACCCATAGGACCCCAGGTGCACAACTAGCAGACCCCGACCCAGACCCCCAGCGCTGCCAGGAGGGAGGTGGGGCCTGTGGTGGGTGGGTGCTAAGCAGCTGAGAGGAGGCGAGGAGGGTCATGCCCCCCCGGGCTCCTACTTGGCTCAGCCCCCAAGTAAGGGCTCCTGCTCAATCCTCCCCACCCATAGTGAGGGACTAGGGGAAGCAGGGTACTTACCTGTCCCCTTCTCCAGCAGGACAGGGACAGTGCCCCCAGCTGCTGAGAGCAGTGCAGCTTCAACAGCAGGCCCTACTGTGGATGTGCAGGAGTTTAAAAGGGCCCGCCAATGGCAGAAGCCATAGTTTGTACCTGACTCCACAGAGACATGCATGGGCGGAAGCCTGTCACACCCCTGTTGAGCCTGGGACTCCTAGGACCCGCAATGCACACCAACGCAGACCCCCAGCGCTGCCAGAAGGTAGGTGTGGCCCGTGGTGGGTGGGTGCTAGGCAGCTGAAAGGAGCCAAGGATGGTCATGCCTCCACCCAGCTCCTACCTGACCCAGCCCCCTAGGGGGCCACGTGACTGAAGCCTCATGAACAGAGAGCACAAACAAGTGCACTCCAGGCCTGGCACGCAAGTTGGCATGGGAGTGCACACAAGAGGGTAAGCAGGATGGGCATAAGGCTCTAGGCGGCGAGCCTCAAGAGAAGGTAGTGCTGTCTACTACCTGTGCAATAGTGGGGGGGACACATCATACCCCAAAATTCACTGCGGCTGGACCCCCCCTGCTCTGGTACCACTGAGGTCTCTAGCCAGACAGAGCCTATGGTTCTGGCCTCTACCCAAATGGACCCTGTGATCCCTGCCCACACCCAGGCAGAACCCATGGCCCCAGCCTCCACCCAGACCGAGCCCCAGGCCTCTGGCTGTGGAGGCTGCCGAACACATATGCAGGCAGCTGGGTTTAGGAGCACTGACACGTTCCCTTGTGGGGTGTGCTTAACAGTGGAGGCCCTTAAATGCCAGATTAGGGAGCTCCAAGCAACAGTGCAGAGGTTGCATACCATTAGGGAGGTAGAACAGGAACTGGACGCCTACTGCCAGGATCTCCACCAGAAGAACAAAGTGGAAAGAGTAAGGAGGGTGGGCAACACCAGAGCAGAAATGAAGAGCCACCATGAAGTCCAGTCAGGGGTTGCCTAGACAATGGTAGTCTCCGGCCCAAGGAGGCACTGCACCAGGGTTACCACTCCCCTGGAGCTGCACAACTGATTCAAACCCCTTACATCACTAAAGCCAGCCAAGCCGCTGGCTATAGCATGTGAGGATGACATGCCACCAGCAACCACAGCCAGGAGAAGGCATAGAGTAATTGTGGTAGGCGACTCCCTCAAGGGAGACAGAGGGAGCAATCTGTCGCTCTGACACCTTAGCCCATGAGGTCTGCTGCCTCCAAGAGGCTCATGTCTAGGATGTAACAGAAGATCCCCAAACACATTCGGCTGTCTGACCACCACCCCATGCTATTCATCCACGTGGGCATGAATGACACAGTTCAGAACAATCCCAGCTGGGTCATGAGTGACTACAGGGCTCTGGAGGCTGGGCTCAAGGGTCTGGGGGGCTCAGGTAGCTTTTTCCTTGATCCTCCCAGTTACGGGTCATGGACATCGGAAAGAAAGGTGCATCAAAGAGGTTAACAGAGGACTCCAGCGATGGTGCCATCACGAGGGGTTCAGCATCTTTGACCACCATCCGCACTTCAGGGAAAGGGGCAGTAGCTTGTAGGGAAGGGATAGCTTCCACCTCACACTCACAGGGAAGAAGCTCTTCTTGGCCAGAATGGCTGATCTATTTGATAAGGCTTTAAAGTAGGATTGCTGGGGGACCGGTGGTCCATTAACAGTTCCAGCCCAGGCCATATCAACCATAGCATTAACAGGTTAGGTAGCCCAAAGGAACCTATTCCCACGACATCTCAAGGAAAGGTCATGTCCCAGCACACAGGCAGCCCAGGGTGTCCCATGGCAGGCTCACCTGCCTATACATAAATAGCAGGAGTTTGGGAAACAAGCAAAAGGAACTCGTCTTTCTCCTGAGCAAGAAAGATTATGATCTTGTAGGGATAACAGAGACTTGGTGGAAATCCACCTAGAACTGGTCCACAGGTATAGAAGGCTATATCTTGTACAGGAGAGATGGTGTTGGAAGAGGGGTAGGGGTGTAGCTCTCTACACGAAGGAGCAGTACATTTCCCTTCAAACCAAGTTTAGCAAGCAAGGAGGGTGTCATGAGGCCCTCTGGGTTAAAATATGGGGGGAGCACAAAGAAGGGGATATAATTGTAGGAGTCTATTACAGACCTTCCAACCAAGAGGATGAGCTGAATCATGAATTCAATAGGCAACTGGCAGAGGCTGTATGCTCCCGATGCATGGCTGTCATGGATGACTTCAACCTCTCTGACATTTCATGGGAAGAGTACACGGCCAAATCTGACCAGTGATGTAGCTTCCTCATTTGTGTTGATGAGCTCTACCCAATGCAAGACACTTATGAGCC
>NW_017729005.1:12156136-12157907 GCF_001723915.1 Gavialis gangeticus
TGGCAGAGGCTGTATGCTCCCGATGCATGGCTGTCATGGATGACTTCAACCTCTCTGACATTTCATGGGAAGAGTACACGGCCAAATCTGACCAGTGATGTAGCTTCCTCATTTGTGTTGATGAGCTCTACCCAATGCAAGACACTTATGAGCCAACTAGGGGAGAGGCACTGCTGGATCTGGTTCTGGCCAAAGGGGATGACCTAGTGAGCGATCTGAGGAAGCTTGGTGACAGTGACCATAAACTGATCTCTTTCTCTGTCCAATGCAGGGTGGTCAAATCTCTCAGTAAAAACATAAATGCTCAACTTTGGGAAGGCTGACTTTTACAAACTCAGGAGAATGGTCAGTCAGGCGCTAAGAAACCACAGGCCCCTTACAAAAGGGAGTCTGCAAGGAATGTTTTTTCTTAAGAACGCAAACCTCAAACCAAAACGAAAGTCTATACTGCCCTGCAGGAAATGCAGTCAATGGGCTGGGAAACCCACTTGGCTCAATAGGGATATTTTGGACCTTCTGAAACTAAAAAGAGAAGCCTATACCAGATGTAAAACAGGAATCATCACCAAAGAGGACTACACAACACTAGCCCGCACTTGTAGAGAGCGGACCAGAAATGCCAAGGTAGAAACCAAACTTAGGCTAGTCAGAGGAATCAAGTACAACAAAAAGTCCTTCTTCAGATATGTGGGAAGTCAGAAAAAAAACAAAGGCAACATAGGACCCCTACTAAATTAAATGGGGCGACTGACAATCTGATGCTCAGGAAAAGGCCAATCTCCTAAATGATTACTTTGTGTGATTACCCCAAGGGGATCACGTTGTTGGACAGGACGCAAAGCATCCAGGGGGCAGATGGGCCCATAACTGATGTGGATCAAGTGAGGAAACACCTAGAGAGGCTCAACATCCATAAGTCTGCAGGCCTGGACATAATGCACCCGAGAGTGCTGAAGGAGCTGGCAGACATCATAGCATGCCCTAGTAAGATATTTGAGAACTTGTGGTGCTCAGGAGAGGTACCAGAAGACTGGAAAAGAACCAATGTGGTCCCAATCTTGAAAAAAGGAAGATCCAGGGAATTGCAGGCCAATCAGTTTGACATCCATCAATGAAAAGATCCTGGAGAAAAATCAAAGGATCCATCAGCAACAAGCTAGTGGTAGGCAACTTTCTGAGTGCCAGCCACCATGGCTTTGTTGCTGGAAAGTCTTGTTTGACCAAGCTCATCTCCTTCTATGACCAGGTGATGCATTGCCTGGACAAGGGAGATGAGGTTGATGTCATATCTGGATTTCAAGAAAGCCTTTGACTTGCTCTCCCATGGTGTCCTCATGGTTAAGCTGGGGAACTGCAGTCTTGACCATCTCATGATCTGATGGCTGGGGAACTGGCTCCAGGGTTGGACCCAAAGAATATTAGTTGATAGAACCAAATCAACATGGCACAAGGCAACCAGTGGCGTTCCTCAGGGCTCAGTACTCGGTCCAGTACTCTTCAACATCTTCATTAATCGTCTGGATTCAGGCATCAGATGCAGACTGGCAAAGTTCGCAGACAACACTAAACTATGGGGGAAGGCATTCACACTGGAGGACAGGCTGGGGATACAGGCCGACCTGGACAGGCTCACAAGGTGAGTGGACCAAAACCTGAAGGCATTCAACATAGAGAAGCACAGGGTGCTCCACTTTGGGAGGAAAAACCAGCATCATACTTATAGGCTTAGCACTGCTACGCTCACTAGCACGACAACCAAAAGAGACTGGGG
>NW_017729005.1:12158091-12159632 GCF_001723915.1 Gavialis gangeticus
AACATGAGCCTCCAATGTGGTGCCATAGCCAGCAAAGCAAACCAAACTCTGGCATGCATCCACCGATGCATTTCAAGCAAAACCAGGGACATCATCCTCCCGCTTTACTTGGCCTTAGTGAGGCTGCAGCTGGAGTACTGCATCCAGTTTTGGGCCCCCCACTTCAGGAGGGATGTGGATAAGCTTGAGTCCAAAGCACAGCCACTTGCATGATCAAAACCCAAGAGGGCAAGCCTTACGAGGAGGGGCTGAAGGACATAGGACTCTTCAGCCTGAAGACGAGAAGATTCAGGGGACTTGGTGGTAACCTATAAGTATATAAAGGGGGTGCACCAGGATCTGCAAGAACAGTTGTTCACCAGGGCTCCCCAAGGGATAACAAGGTATAATGGTCACAAACTTCTGGAAGGCTGATTTAGACTAGATATAAACGAAAAAATTCTTTACAGTCTGAGTGTTCAGGGTCTAGAACAGACTCCCCCAGAGGTGGTGCAAGCTCCTACTCTGGACTCCTTCAAAAGGGTGTTTGGATGCTTATCTTGCTAGAATCATTTGACGCCAGCAGACTTCCTGCCTATGGCAAAGGGGCTGGACTCTATCTCCCAAGGTTCCTTCCAGCCCCTAACGTCTATAAAATCTATGAAATCTAGAGGGGCAAAATGCACCCACCAGTCCATAACAAATTGGCCTGTGAAGTCACTTCTCTTTGATAGGTGTTGGGGCAAAAGAAGGACCTGCACAAAGCAGGAGATAGATTATCAGCATAAGGGTGTTCTGCATCTATCTAGTCCTAACCTTTCTATCCATGCAGTCTCAAATGCAAGTTTTACTAGCTGTGCTAGACCTTCACACATGGGTTATTTACTCATTCATTCCATTTATGTGAATGGCATCCTTACAGAAAACAAGCCAATCAATTGTAAATGAAAAAGAAATAAAACTATCTAAAATGAAAACTGCTTCTTTGACAGAGACTTAAGTCATCCTTACTTTTCAGCTGTTATGAGTAAGTCCATTACCAACTGGCTAGGATTAGCCTCTTTTAGGATGTATTCAGGAAAGTAAAGTGAAATAGATTGCTGGCCCAGGTTACAACAGCTCCACAACGCCTAATGATTTAGAACCAAAGTTGTGCAAAACTGTGGCAAGAGGGCAAACTTAAGCTCGCTGCCAATTCATAACCCAAAACCAAATTGCACACCTAAGGTAAAGTCAGCTTTTAGAGCATCTAACAAAATGGCTACATACAGCTAAATTAGGAGTCATGCTATTCACAACTCAAAAAAACCCAAACAACTTAATCTAAAAAAAAAAAGTTCAATAAGAATTTTGTAATAACACATTTTATTACTTGAATATGGATGACGTGCATTGTCCCAAAAAATTATTTGCATTAATTCATTTCACCTTTTGCAAAAGTAATATTATAACATATAGATAAGACATTAAAAGGAGTTATTATTGTTGTGCATTTATTATCCATAATCAGTAAAGTCTTAGACTTTTAGATTTAAAAAAAAAAAAAAAAAAAAAAAAAAAAA
>NW_017729005.1:12159809-12162751 GCF_001723915.1 Gavialis gangeticus
AAAAAAAAAAAAAAAAAAAAAAAATCACTAAATGTGTCCATTACCCATAATCAGTTAACTGCCATTAAATTTTTTTTTAAAATCATAAAATTTTAAAAATGTCCTTAAAGCCTCAGGAGTAAAAGTTGGAGTCCTCCGATTACAAAGATACAAGAATGAACACGAAAACATTGGAATATTTTTTCATCTCAAGTAAGAGTATCAGAACATCTATAGGTGATTTAAAATGAGTTATTCAAACCTTAAGTAAGATGACCACAAAAAAAAGCAAGCAACAAGGAACATTTTAAGCCATATTAATTTAATTAAACCTATTTCCATAAAATCTGAAATATTTTCAATATGCTGTAGAAAAATTAGGAAGCATGAAGAACAGGATACGTAAAACAGACTAAAGGTAAAGCCCACTGCATCCATTAAGGCAGTAATTGAGTTTTGCAAAGAAGTAGTGATGGAAGGACACCATATAAGCATACTAGATGTCCTTCTTTTAAATTACTAATGACAAGTAGAGGAAGTAAGTGGTCAGCTAAATGATAAATTACTTACTGTCCAATGAAATCAAACCGATTAAAATAGCCTACCTAAAAGCAACTGTCAAAATTGGTAACAGCTTCATATTTGTTTTAAGTTCAACAGTACCATGTTGCAAATGTTCATAAATATCTCTTCTTATAGCTGTAGAGGAATCAAGAGTGTATGAAACAGATCTCCGTGACGAGATATTTCAAATCATTAGAATGGAGGGGTGTATGATTAAAGTATTGGTAAGAAAAAAAAATATTTCTCTAAAACAAAGCCTTTCTGAATATCACAATTCAGGTCATAGCTAAGAACAAATGCAATTTCCGTTGTTTATAAGGCCACATCTAAACAAGTAAAGATGTGTAGTGTATGGTACCCTGCCCCATATCTGGCACCACATTGAAGGTGTGCATAGCCTTATTTTTCAGGGGACATGAGAGGGTCCACTTGGCCTGCCTATTTGAAACTGCAAACTATTTCCATTTAGCCCCTGTGAAAACCCTCTCACCCCTTTCTGTTTATTTAAATATGGACACTTATTACAAATGCCTCAAATATAATGGTATGAGAAAACAAAAGCTTTTAAAACAGCTGGGATCCGAAAGATCAGTACTACTGCCATCCAATGAAGCAGCATTGATTTTATTTACTCTGAAGAAAAGTGCACAAGTCGATAAATTTTAGATAGCACTAAGCAAGTCTGTTTTCTTTTATAAAATGTATCAGATTATACATCATTAAAAATGGAATGATGCAAACAAAAATAGACCAACATTGTGAAGCAGATTAGTTAACATTACAATCAGCTGGGGGAGAGAGGACACAGTGAAACAGACTAGATTGCATCTCTGATGGAAGATGTTAACAGTCAGGGAAGCTGATAATTGTGAAATGCAATTAATTTTGTCCCATTTAATAAAAAATTTTACATTTTAAACTTCTGTCTAATCTTCCATACAAAAAGAGTTACATTGGACTTTAAATAAGTTAATTAAGTATTAAAATCAATCATGTGAAAGTCTTAATATTTAATATTGTTAGATTGTATATCAAAGTGGTTTTATTATTTATTTACTCTGAACCTTTCCAGAATACTTCATGTGGCAACAGGGGGTCTGTATCTCACAAGATAAATGCATTTACAATGCCAAATAAATTATATATAAAAGCATTTGTCTTAATACATGTCATTCAATATTAAATATCACCCATTGGTACCACCCTGAAACCCTAATCCATTTTTACCAGCCGCACATTTGTATTATTCAAATGTTGTCTATTAAATAGTTGTCTCTAGAGCCACAGTGAAGGACTACATACCTAAGAACAATTATCATAGGAGCTTTAAAGCACTGTCTACAGATTTAACCCTACAACTTTCATATCATGAAAGCCACATATCAAGGCTAGACAATCACCTTGCTGGGGTTGTTTGACCCCAGTACTCTTTCCTGCCATGGCAGGGGGTCAGACTTGATCTGCTCAGGTCCCTTTTGACCCTACTAACTATGAAACTATATAACCAGCACTTAAAAATGCAAGATATAACTTCAATGGTGAATTAAAATGTCAGAGACAAAAAGATAATATAAACAGCCTGGAATTATGTGAAAATAAACTTCAGGAGATTCACAGGAGGGTTTAAAACTTTTCACATTATATGTAGGAAGAAGTATTTAAAGAATTTAAAGTGCTTAAATAATTCCTTGCTACCACCTGTACTTTCTAAAGACAGACAATTATAAAAAGAAGTCTCCGCCCCTGCCTTATTAGCTGTGGCCTCGGCCACATTAAAGATTTGTATTTGACACAACAGGGTTTCTTATTCTTTCACCCATGCTGAAACTGACTGCCCCACTGGTATAAAGAACATCAACAAAGTTCAGAATCCATTGAAGAGACCTGTCTGGTGCTACAGGTCAGCCCTTTTTATTTAGTTTGAGAATGAAGGAGATTATAGACAATAGGCTGTTATCTATCAAGTCTCAGTGAGTTAGGGTTTCCTAAAAACAGAAGCTCATGTAAAATGGGTAATCCTTGTGTACAGATTTCTTTTGTTCATACTTTTGGTTAGTCTTTAAGAAGAACTCTCTCTCTCTCTCTCTCTCTCTCTCTCTCTCTCTCTCTGCGTGAGCCTTGGAGAAGATATGCCTTTATCTGAACACATGAGAAAAAATACACTGGTGCAAGCAAGCAGTAAACAATGTACAGAACTACAGTGGTCAGACTTCCTAAGATATGGTCTACCTTGAGGGGGAAGAAAAAATGTGCTTTACTGCAGAGTAGATTAATTAGTTGTGCAGTGAAGCATCACTGTCTACACATGCAGTGCTATTAGGCTGCAGAAACCTAATCAACTCCACCATAAGATAGTACTGCTTACAGCAGGGTAATTTACTGCAATTAAAAATATGCGT
>NW_017729005.1:12167751-12168942 GCF_001723915.1 Gavialis gangeticus
ACCATAAGATAGTACTGCTTACAGCAGGGTAATTTACTGCAATTAAACATATGCGTAGGTGCTGACCACGGGTGTAAATTGTGCTTGGTTAGCCGAGTCAGATGGGGGCCAGACTCCACCTGCCACCTAGCCACGTGGCTCCATACTTTTGGCACCCTTGTGCCCCAGCCAGCCCCTCCACCACCCAGAGCCTAAGACGTATCCCCCATGTCCTCTGCCAACCCAGGCCTGCTCCACCCTGGTTCAAATTGCTGCTGTCCTGGTACATGTGTAGAGTCTGTGCCCAGAAGTAGTTTACTCCAGCTTAAACTGCTCT
The DNA here is from genome assembly GCF_001723915.1 of Gavialis gangeticus. NCBI lineage: Eukaryota > Metazoa > Chordata > Crocodylia > Gavialidae > Gavialis > Gavialis gangeticus. The sequence continues at coordinate 12,168,068 of NW_017729005.1, forward strand.
GGAATTTATTGCTTCGCATTATTTTCACGTGTAGATGCACCCAGTGTAACTTACATCAGTGTTCCATAAATATGGTACAAGTTACATAAATGCTTAAGTGTCAAGTGTCCAGGTCCTTAGGGATTTCAAGAAGCAGCAAAACAGGCCAAGTTAGTAAATCACCTCTGTCCAATATATGATGAAGAAAGAAAGATGATGTCTATCTGAAAGATCAATTAATGACTGCTCAAAAGTTAAACATCCAAAATCTTCCACAGGGAGATGTCCAGATCTCAGAGCGTAAAACAGTGAAAGAGAGCCTTTAATTTCAAACAGCACACCACTGAGTATCTAGCTGCCTACCAGAAGATTTGGAATCATGTTAACACCTTTGGTTTTATCATCATTTGTATTTTCAACTTTAGTCCCAAAATGATTATTAAGGTATCTACAGGTAACGCGTATTTGATTATATGCTTATTTTCAGAACATCTTTCTTGACTAGTCTTTTAGATAAAAGCCTGGGGGATTTTAAAATGATGGAAAGTTACCTCACGCCGTTTTCAGTAGGCTTAGGAGATCTATTCCCCCGAATCGCCATTCCCCCCTCCTTGAGACCATGCTCCAGTGGAGTGGCTCGCACATATTTGAGTATGTTTATGTACCTGAAAAATTGTAGAAGTCCTAGTTTGGGCACTGGAATATAAAACTTCTACTCTTTATGCTTGTGTCCACTGGTATAGTAGAACCAATAATCTGGATAACCTGAATATGCAGGTATTCTTTTCCTGAACTTCAGGAGACTAGAAATTGTGGCTCCAAGGGGAATAGCAACTGACCAACTTCATTTGATCAACCTAGTTTCATAGTTTCATACTTTCTAGGGTCAGAAGGGA
>NW_017729005.1:12168953-12176665 GCF_001723915.1 Gavialis gangeticus
TTTCACCCCCTCGTCCAAATCACTGATGAAGATGTTGAACCTGATGGCATCTCCTCATTCCCTCTCTTTCTAGAAAGAAATAAACTAATCCCAAGTCTAAAATGCTATGAAGGCAAAGGTCAAGAGTTACAGTGCTAAAAAAAATTCTACAAAATGCAGAATTGGCCTAAGACGTTTTTCTTGAAAATAAAAAACCCACATTCCCTGCTCTTAGTATCCAAGAAGTATTTTAAAGTTCTTCCCCTCATGGAAAAAAAAATATTAAAGTTTGGGTTCCAATTAAAAATGAGTGACATTTAGTACCAAACATTCAGGAACTTCCATATTTTGAACAGACTTTATGATATATTCTCTATCTGTTTATCTGGCTTCAAACTGTTAAATGGAATTTAAATTAAATATGGTTGTTCCATAGGTAGTTAAGAGATTCAAGCAGTTTAACATTATTCAATACAGGGAAATTATGGGTTTGTTTTTTTTTAACTATTCCAGAATTTTACTTCCAAGAACATCCAAGCACCATACTATGCTACATACTTTATGTTTTAGTAATATGTATATAACTCAGAGGGCCAAAGAATGTCAAGACTGAAAAAAATCATTTAAACAGTGAACTGGAAAAAAAAAAGAGGCAACTTAGCCTGCAGCTTTACCCAAAATGATAGTAACTAGCTTAGACACTAAAAGTGTATTAAATGAAATAAGTTTCTGGGGTATCACAGTTTTAAAGCAGTAAGCAATTAATCTAAGATACATCTTTTATTCTTTTACTATTTTAGAAAATAGTTTTTTATGCGGTTGGACAGTATTTTTATAAGAACATCCAGAGTGTTCACGCAGGGAGAAAGTCATTTACATCAAATAATTCTGTTCTAGTTTTTCTGGATACACAGTATACACATGCTAAGAAGTACTGTGTCATACTGAGGTACCAAGAATGATGATATGGGTCCCATTTGCTGTAAAAAAAGGACTGAATTTCACAGGCTGCTGAAAGCAGCAAAGATCTAAAGTAATGAAGGTAGAACATGACAGTTTGCTCAGTACCTTAAGTGAACTTCCATAAAATGTAAAAAAAATATATATATATGTGGTGCTGAACAATGCAAGCACACTTTTCCACATACAAATATACATAGCTGAAGAGGAAAACTGCGTGCAAAGGAACAGGAGAGAGAAATTGCAATACAAACTGTAGTTCAAATGCAACCCAAAGAATCCAAATGATGCACGTAAACTCATTATGAAGCTTTCCATTTACTTCTACCGCCAACAGCAGTGTCTTACTTGATTATGCTTAAGAGTTATATTCAGAGAAAAACTGAAGCTAGAGCAAAGGGGCCTTGTCACTAATATAAACTATTCCAGTGTTACCCCATGAACATTTTCCTTCACAGCCAATTTCTCATTGTGTCATATACTGTTGGTTGGTGCTGTGTCTCTGGAGTGAATGCTCCTCTTCCTCTGCTTCAGCTCTACTGGATCATAAACATCACAAGAAGCACACTCAGGAGTCCTTAGCTAGTGTACAACCTGTGCTAATGTCTGTACAGGACTAAACCTTAAATAGCAGTATATATTATACACAAAATACAAGTATGCAATCCGGTTTACACAAGCCAGAGACTAAATACAAAGGATTGACTGTTCATGTTTACTTGGTTCTGCTAAATTTCTTTGTACTCCACAGGCTATAATGACAGCCCCCCCTTTTGAATGGCCTTATTCGTTTACATAATAAATCTATTTCAACTTCTGATAACTGCTCTTTGCTCCACAGGTTTACTGCTCTCTTCACTTTCTATGAGTGACTAGTTTCAGTGACACAGTGAGTTATGTTTTTGTGTCATCTGCTCATTGTTTTAGGCTGTATCAGTTTCTTTTCCAGACCTGAGAAAGTGCACTTTGTATCCAAAAGCTTCTTTAATCTCTCCCCCAACTAGACAGTTGGTCCAAAATAAGATATTACCAAACACAACTCTGCTTCTCTATATATCAAGTTATTTATCTGTAACAAACAAAATGGAAACATAATTCCCAAACAATAGTAAACAGATATTAGGAAGTCCGCTGGAACAACATCTGGCATTATATTTTACATAAGGCTTGTAACACCTTTGTGGCTAAGCTTTTAAGTCAATTTTATTAAAAATATAACAGATGTAAACACGATATGGTTATATACCTCTCTGATTAATTTATTTTCTTTGTTCGTAGAAAATCCTTTGCGCTCTGTCATTTTCTTTATATCTTCCATCTATATTGTTCATAAACTATAACTAGAGTCATTAAGTGTACAAAATCAGGGTATCATTAATATGGACTGTTCAGAAGAACCAGATCCTCAGCTATTTTCACACATTCATTTTATTTGTTAATGTATTTTCCCCCTTTCTTCCTTGTCTTCCTTCTTGCCTTTCTTTCCTTATCCTGATAAACATTCCTGGTTGGAAAAGGGATTGCAAAAAAGTGGGGTTTAAATTTAACTCTGACATTGACTTAGTTTTGTTACCTATTTAGGGAGTTCAATAGCCAGAAACACAGAAAATGAACTTCTTTACTATGTTGTTGTAGTTCTATTAGGTTACGTATACAGATGAAAAAACAACCACGCTGTATTTATCTGAGTCCAAGATGAGCCATCTGTCTTCCTCTCCCTTCCCGCCATTCAATATGTGGAAGGACGGAGGTAAGGGGCAAGGATCAGGCAGGCTCTGTCCCCACATCTGCTTGCCTTTCTTCTACTACTGCTTTCTCCACTACTGCTTTAACCTTAAATTTGAAGTAGTCTTGGATTCAAGTGAATATGGTATCATTAAAAGCAAGATCAGAATTTTGAACTCGATCAATAAGCAAATGGAAAAATAGGCAAGCATATAAAGCAGGTGTCGTACTGAGGGACATAAGGGTTATGAAAATTAATCCAGGTAATCGGGTAAAAATGTCCAATCTCTGTTGTAACTGTATTTAACACAATCCAATCTGTGCATAACTTTTTCACAATTATGCATTTAACTAGGTGTTTAAAGTTTCAAAGTTTAAGAACAAGTACTCTGAGGTCAATGGTGGAAAGTCTAGGAAGGTTAAGTGTTCAGCCATGGGCTTCTGTGTTTTTCTGGAATCGATGTTAAATTGGTGTCCATTCATGCTTTCACATAGGGATTGCCCCATCTGTCCAATGTAGACTGAAGAGGGGCACTTTAAGAATGCAACGGCATATATAACCACTTCTTTCCAGCAACAGAACTCCTATTCTCACAAGACACCAAGCATTGCAATGGACTTAGATGCCAGCTGTCCTGCCTTATCAGAGACATCATCATGGACCAAACAACCTGTATTATAACATCTGGCTTTCATTCACCTGCTCTTTTACCAGTGTGCTGTGGTATAACTTGTAACTATGTTACAACCAGGGTGCCTACTGGAGGCAGGGGGATGAAGGGCAAAAAACCCCCCAAAAACTATTACTAGCTTGCAATAGCACTAGCAGTGCAGCAGCAACTGGAATTTGCTGCTGCATCTCTGCTCTGGGGCCCAGGCCATGTCACTACCCCACTGCCAACATGAAAGTAGTTTTTCTTAAACAAAAAACTTTAACAGACTTAAATGTAAAACTGTGGCACAAGAAATCATCAACAGGCTGGACTATATAAAGTATGGTCTAAGCAGAAACAGTCTCATCCCATTACCTCCCTTAGCTTTTAGAAGCAAAATGTCCCTATGGCTTTACTGCTTTGTTTACCACCTTTGCCACGCTCAGCATTGCCAGCTTTATGTAAATAAAAATTAAAAACAGACTAAAGCAAATTTTTCATATAACAATTGTATAATATCTGTAATTAAAGTAATTCTTTCCTGTTTTATAGCTGAGACATAAGGCCCAGTCCTTTGTCAAAAGACTGGGAAAGTGCACAAATGATTCTGGTCCCTTTTTCAAAGCTAATGCACTATACTAGAAATATACTACAATGCAATACCTACAAAACATTATATTTATTCTGTGCCATATTTATAAACAAAATACGGAATGCATATAGTATGATGCTTCTAATGATGAGAATATTAAACTTTAAAGATTTCATTTTTGGCTTAGAGGTTTTTATAGAAACTTCTGAGAAATGATGGCCGAAACATCAAACATGACTCGTATAAAATGATTTGGGAAGACTGAATTCTTCTCTTTGATTATATAGTTTAAATTCAGGCATCTTTCTTTTTTGTAAAACAATTCTACATGAGAAGAAAACTTCCATGAAATAAACTAGATAATCTGGTGTTTTGTTTCTACACCTTTTTGAATAATTCAGTCTAAAATCTATTAATTTATTCTTACATGATATCTAATCTCCAAAGTAGCTCATCAGTATACTGTGTGAGCCACACCAACCTGGGAGGTGTTTTTGTGATCAGTGAAGATGGCTTCAGTGGGTGCTGGTACACATGACAAAAACTGCCTGTTTTGCAGATTCATTGCATATGTGTGGATGTTTCTTTGTGATTTAAGTAAGTTTGTTAGATTGCAAATTAAACCACATCTGTATGTAGTTTAGTTTGTACTGTAGCTATTTGTAACATTGCAGCCTTTTGACAGCTCATCCCCCACCACCACGGGAGAGGCAAGCTGAAGGAGAAGCGGCGAGGGGCCTGATCCTTTTTCCCCCCCTTCGCAGAACCTGTCTGTGTCTCTCACAGCCAAGAGGCGAGCTGGTGAGGGCCCCAGTCCCTCCTTTGGTGGCAGTGGCCCCCACCAGGGGTGCCTGGGTGGGCTGCTAGCAGACGGTTGCTGTCCCAGCTCGGGCTCAGGGAACAGTTAGATTGGGCTGGATGCTGCGTCTGAACTGGGGCAGCACCTGCCTACTAGCTGCTTGCCCAGGTGGCCCCAGGGGGTGCTGCTACCAAGGAAGGAGTGACCAGGGCCCCCTGCAGCTTAGGGTCCACTGGCAGCTTACCCCCTGGCCAAAGGAGAGACGGGTAATTTCCGTGGTGGGAGGGGGAGGGAGGAAAACCGGGCCCCTCGCTGCTTCTCCACACCCCCAGCAAAGCCTGCCCGTGTGAGCTGTACAGGGCCCTCTGGCTGGCTTCCAACAGGTCGGCTCACAGAAGAGTTGGATCTAGCAGGGTGCTGCTCCAAGCTGGGCAGCCCCCAGCCCGCTAGCACCCCGCCTGGGGGCACCACCACTGCAGAGGGAAGGACTGGGACCCCCAGCTGCTTAGGGGCTGCTTGGGCCACTGGCAATTCACCTGAACAAGCTATACCAGAAAAAAAAAAAAAGAAAAAAAGTAGCAAGGGGCCCAATCCATTTCCCTCCCTGCCCCCCCACCAGAGCCTGCTGGCCTCTCCCACAGCCTGGGGGGGAGGGGCGGCAAGCTGCTGACAGGCCCCGAGCTGTGGGGGGGCCCCAGTTCTTCCCTCTGCAGTGGTGCCCAAGCAGCCCCAGGAGGCACCATTATTACAAAATGGTGGTTTTTATAATCATCACTATTAAAAACCCACCATTTCAATTTAGGGGACTAAACCCCCATCACATGTACAAGCACCCAATGTGCCCATCTTGGAAAAAGCAAACTAATTAGGACCCTTCATGTTCCCCAAACCAGAGATCATTTTTCTCCAGTTTGCTTCATTTTCCTCATAGGAACAAGAGTGATCTTTAAGTATGTGGAAGCACAGGATTGAGTATGGATTTCGTAACAAGGACACCCAGGCCATTCAGAGCTAGATCTTATTTAATTGAACCTCCCTCAAATGCAAGACTGAATTCTGTTGGCTTTATTCCATCTCTAATAATCATTCCATTCACCTTTCAGACCAATGTAAGGGACAACACCTTTGTGTCCCCATGCCCTTTGCTTGTGCTCCATTCATTCAGCTAATTAAGAACTGGTCTCAAACACCAAGCAGAACTGAAGTAGTTTTTAATTCACAACTCGAATTATTTTGGGGTATGTGTGGACATTTATTTTGTATTAAAAGATCATTATTAAACTGAAGAAACTGAAGACTATTTTTTTCCAATGAATGTTAAAATATTCTTAATCTATAAAAGGGTATTCTTAATTCTTAATCTGTGTCCTTACAGAATTGGGACAAACTAAAATCAAGATAGTTATTTTGATTCCAGTCTGTGTAGACAATACTTCACAGGAAAAAGAAATGCCTGAAAGCTCTGCCCTAAATCTAGGTCTTTTGTATGCCATATGTATGTGCAAGCTATTCCATCAATCAGAGCAGCCCACAGTTCATACTGTGTATACACAAATAAATGTACTGTACATAGGGGTCTAAATCATTTTCATAAGGGTACAGAATATTCCCTTGTTTTTAGCTACCTCCCACAAGCAGAAGTATAAAAATTAGCAAGCTGAAAAACAACAAATTGCATGGCATACACAGAGTTTCATTAGTGTCATGCTAGCAATGCTATAATTATAGCTGAGAATACACTTTACTTCTAGCCCCTATTTTCAATGCCTGACAACCCTCCTTGAAAATTTACCTTATGGACCAAAGTGTCCTATACTTATACTACACCAAAATAATTATTAGAGGGCAACTGAAAAAAATCCTCCTTTAAAAAACTGAAGAAACCCCAAATGAAAGCAAAATGGTGGCTTGAGACTTTAAGAAAATGCTGTTTATTCACTGGGGCAATGTTTGTTCCCATTCTTATCTCAGCCTCTCAAAAATAAAAATGCAGGTTGATTCTTTAGAACCATGAGTAAAATAAATTAACATTTTACCACTCTCCTGGATTACACTCCTTTCAGGGGAAACTCTGTCTTGGGACTCCCCAAAAAGAAGCCTTGTTTGGTTTCCTTCACCTGATAGGACCCCCTGATGTGGCTTCCCAAGGAGCAAGCCTCTGACTGAGATGCTGGCTCTTCTCTGTCCCTGGCTTCCCTGGATACCCGTAGCACCCCCACATCAGAGATCTCTTTCTTTTTGTCAGTCCCAGGAAAGTGTTGGAGGGAAGGATATTTTCTTTTCGAAGGTGGTGGAGGAGAGAGGGGGGATATGTCAGTGATAGATGTCCAAATAGCACAGCCCACTTCTCAGCTGCAAACAAGCACCACTGTAACTGCATCACCACAATAAAGCTGCGTTTGTCTCACTCAGTCTTCTGCACAATCAGCCACACAACCACAACCACGCAACCACCCTCAAGTGAACCAGGATGCATCAGTGAAAATTGACTTTGATTTGACAAAGTTCCTGGCCTTTAAAAAAAAATGCATTTTCAGGATATTTAAAAACAAATATTACCCATTATATTACATGATTTTTAACAATGTTCAGAAAGTAGGCTGAAGTGTGTAAGTTACTAAATTACATGATAAAAATTTGGGAGGAAAATGGCATGCAAGGAAAGAGGCAGGGATCCTGGCTTATTTATGAATTATATATGCTAAGTAACAAATGAGGCAAAGGCTACTGAAGGTCACTACCTCATTTTGGCAGCTTCTATAAAAAAAATAGTTCCACCCCCCCTTGCAAAGTACAGGGTGATAGGAAATTCTGGGTGTGTCAATCAATTATTTACCTCTTACAGAAATTTTTCACTAAACAAGAAATGCCATTAAAATCCATTAAAATATGAAAAAGTTAAGATTACCTGGTTAAACAAAGTCAAGAAGTGACAAAGTTAAACTTTCATCCACAATTTCAAACCCTCCCATTTTGCATATATATTACAACACAGTAAATAAAA
>NW_017729005.1:12181665-12183211 GCF_001723915.1 Gavialis gangeticus
ACAAGAAATGCCATTAAAATCCATTAAAATATGAAAAAGTTAAGATTACCTGGTTAAACAAAGTCAAGAAGTGACAAAGTTAAACTTTCATCCACAATTTCAAACCCTCCCATTTTGCATATATATTACAACACAGTAAATAAAACTTTAACATACTATTTGACTATTTTTCAAGTAATACTATTACAATAAACCATGTTTCTACAGCGATAGATATACACGAAGCATCTTTATAGCATGCATACTAGAAAACAGGCTGCATTAAGAGTCATTTATATGACATATGCACAGTAATGCATACTTACAAAAACAGATTAAGTATAGCAGAGTAACGGTGAAAAATTGCTGGCATGCATACAACTACATTAACTATGTAGTTAACTCTCTCATCTCCTGAATTGTACCTAGAGACAATATTCTATTCACGTGTCTACACAGGTTGGAGGGAAGCTTTGCAGTTTATTGTTTCATTTTCTGAATTGATCCTAAGAGGAAATATGCTGATAGCTGAAAACAAGTATTCAAAAAATAAAGATAGATACAGATATATAGATACATAGCTATAGATAGTATGTAAATGATATACTTCCTAGAAGATCCTAAACTATACATATGTGAGAAACTGCATGTGAATCTGTAAGCACTGGGTAATCTATAGGGCTGTGCGAAGGTTTGGTAGCCAATTTGATTCAGAGGAGATTTGACCCAATTCAGAGACTGAATCTCCGAAACCAAGTCAAATTGGGAGACTCATTAAGAGGTCCGAATCGAATCAGAAGCCTCTGAATCAATTTGGGGCCCATTCAGAGATTTGTTCATAACCTATACAGGTTTCCCTCACATAAAGCGAACCCACTTTATAAATGTAACAAATAGGGATAGGTTCCCTTGGTGGTGAGGGAGCCAGGGAGTAAGGCTGGGACTAGGGAGGGGGCAGAGGGAGGGGTGCCGTTCCCAGGGCTGTACTGTGCTCCACCTGTCCCCCCATACCTGGGCTCTGCCTCTCCCCACTCACCCCAGCTCCTGGGCTGTGCCATGCCATGGTGCAGGCAGTTGGTGTCAGCTGCTCCCAGGGCCACTGCAGCGGGGGCTGGGGGGAGTGGCAGCAAGTGGAGCCCCGGACAGTATGGGCCAAATCTGTGAATCAAAATTGGCCGAATCCAGTTAGGACAGTAATTCTAATCACCATATCGAATCACTGTCCCTTGGAAATCAGCCAAATCTGAATCAAATACTTTCTGCTTTGCACTGGCCTAGACTAATCTACTCTGCTGAACTCAATGCCAAACTACCATTGATCTCATTGGGCCAGAATTTCTTAATTCTGAGCATTTCTCGAACAACTGGAACATTTTTGTTAACTGTTTCTTATGTGAATTTAAAATTTTTTTTTTTTTTTTTTAAAACACACTTCTAATTACCAATATTCTGGGCATCCTCTATTATGCATCAGATTCCAAAACATTTCGTATTCCTTGACTGAAATGTATGCATTTTAATTAATTCATGCATTAAATATAGTTGCATGTGATAGGAGTGACCTGTC
>NW_017729005.1:12188211-12204501 GCF_001723915.1 Gavialis gangeticus
TTTTTTTTTTTTTTTTTAAAAACACACTTCTAATTACCAATATTCTGGGCATCCTCTATTATGCATCAGATTCCAAAACATTTCGTATTCCTTGACTGAAATGTATGCATTTTAATTAATTCATGCATTAAATATAGTTGCATGTGATAGGAGTGACCTGTCAAAAAACTAAGTAGTTCGCATATTATTTTAAAACACTTAGGAAAAATTCATATAATTTTTGACTGTTTGCTTCACATGGTTGGGAGGAGATTCTCTTTATCCATTTCTTCGATACATTTTTCCAGGCCTTCCTCTTTGAAAAAAAATACATATCATTTATGTATTGAAAGCTACCAAATTACTTTTGCCATATGCAAATTTTTAAAATTCAATAAGGCCTCCATACATAACTGTTTTAAAAGCAGTAAGTTTACCACCATAGGCTAGGTACAGATGATACACTTAACATGCATTAAGCGTGCAGAAAGCACTTTAAAGTCTTAACAGAACAGACATTCATGGCACTCAAAGCACTTCAAAAACGGCAGATCCTACACTAAATTAACCCTCGAAAATGTGGTATTAGACTAAACGATTTAGGCTGGAGCAATTTTTTTGAACGTCTGTTTCAATTTGTTGTATCCATCGTGCTTCAACATAGGTCGCATACTGCAACCATCCAAGAGGCACTCACTGGGCAGTTTGCTACGCTCGAATGGTGCTCATCCGCGTTGGGCAAGCACTGACCCAGCCCTGCCCCCAGGCTATCACAGACAAGAGACAGAAAAGACAGTTTTCTCCCTGCACAGCCAGGTGGGGGAGTGGGGAAATGGTGTCTCTATTGTGTGGATCCTCCTTGCCCTGCCATCAAGCTTGGGGGCAAGACTGGGTTTGCATGGCAGACAAGCTCTATTTCTCCCCCCCCGACCCTCCCCCAGTCCCAGTTCCCAGCATGGTAAAAAGCTGGGCTATGCAGCCATGTGCTGGAGCTTCTGGCTTGCCATTGTCAGTCCCACCCCCTACCAAGAGGGCTCCTTGACAACTTGTTGGATGGGGTCTCAAGGGCAAGGAGGGCCGGGACCATATGGCAGGAGGACTCCCTCGTGGTTCAGCAAAATGTTGGCCTGGGCAACCCCACATTGCAAGTCCTGGCTGCACCTGTCAAGAGGCTGGGGCTAGGGGGGGAAGGGAGCACCCCCTGCCATGAAGTTCTCTCCCTCCCACAGTTTGTTGGCTGGGGTCTCAGGGTGAGGAAAGGGGCCAAGCTGGGTCTGCGTGGTAGGCGGGGGGCTCGAGTTCCCAGCATAGTGAAAAGCTGGACTGGGCAGCCCTATGATGCACCCCCTACCTGTAACTGTGAAGAGACTGGGGAAAGAAGGGAACCTCCTGCTATATGAACCAGGTCTGGCCCGGACCCCCCTCCCCCCAAGACTCCACCTAGCAAAGTGTGGGCAGATGCTTATCGTGGGGCAGATTTGTTCCCCCCTCCCCTGCAGCTGCTGCTGATAGTTCCCAGCTGGAAAGGGGTGGGGCCTGCCTTGGCCGGTACAGGTAGGCACCAAGCTTCACCCCTGCCCTGAATATCTGTTCGGTTCATTCCCGCTCTACCTTATAGCACTTTAAGTGTGATAGAGCACTTCCACCAAGGGCTTTTTAAAATGTCTGTACTTAGCCATTAGAGCTACAGCTATGATATTATCATCAACATCCCTGAACTTGTTTTGTTGATACTACACATGTACAATAGCATGTAAGTACAGATATCATTGCTTCCTTTGCTAGACAACCCAACTTGAGTTAGAAGTCTAAATGTCAACCCTGAACATTATAAAATTATACAGAATGAGGAGGAAATGGGGCTTATAGTGCATATAAATATGACAGTGTATTAGACTGCATTTAATTATCAGTTCAAACAACAACCTGATCTAACCTTTGACAAGTAAAATAAATGTTCTGAATAATTTAACCAAAGGAAACATTTGCCGTTAATGCTGGCTAATTATAGTAAGAGTTGTACACAGAGAGAAAAAATGAGAGATATGGTAATTTATACACTTGCACGGCAGTTGCCACAACTATTGCATAAAGCCCTTGAAAATTCTTCAAGCAGGGTGCCTGTTAAACATCAACTTAAACATACATGCAATTATTTTTTTCCCTAAGTTTATGCATCATATTAGGATACCTAAACTTGGTATACCAATTAAAAGAAATAGAACACACAGGGAAGACGTTCATGAAAATAACATATGTAGCCTGTCTGGTGAATAATCGCTATTTCTCAGTCCTCTTTACTGTTTTATTCACAGGTGACACAGAAAGCAACGATAGTTAAACTTTAAAAAGGACAGTGTCAAACACTAAAATGCATTCTTGGGTAGAAGAGTCCCCAAGAATGCTTAGGCCCACTGGTATTTGAAAAACCGAAAAACCAAAACAACGGTCAAATGTGTTTAAAAAAATAGAGTGATTTTTAAACAAATTTGAAATCCACAGTCTACAATGACCCAAATTTATGCTGCACCCACCAGCAGAATAATTAACTGTATGCACAGAATTCCAATGTCAATTCTACCTTTTTCTTTTTAAAAAAAGCTCCAGCTTCGATATCTACACATTTTTGGGGCTGACCATTTTTACTGCTAAGTTTAGCATATAATATAAAGAGTGAAAACGCTCATCTGAACAGTCATACTACAGGTCCCAAAAACCTATTGGACTAAAGCTATCTAAAAGCGTAATCTCTCTTCTTTCTTATAAGTATGTTCTCAAATATCCTAATAATGAGTTTATTAAAAGTTTAAGCCTCTATATTAAACAGTTTCACATACTGGAGTGGTGTAAAGTTGGCAACAGCGAAGTGTCTGCCTACATGCACAACTGATACTGTTCAGTAAAACCAGAAGACAATGGAAATTTTAAGGACAGTAAGTTATGGTAAATGAGAATACAATAAATCCAAATCTTGAATATATATTAATATATGAAGACTTTATATAATCTGCAAAATACAAAGTGAAAACCATTAAAAATATTAAAACTGACTGGATGTATGCTCTTCCTTTTCCCAAAAGCGATTTGTGTGTAGATAACTTGTGGTCATAAGTTTATAAGACAAAACATTATTTTTAACCTCCCTTTTATATTTTCATAAAAATTCAAACTACATCACTCTGTCAAAACAGAAACTTTAGATGTGTTTATAGAGGCATAATATTGTTTTTAGCTTCTTATAATGAACATGAATTAAAATATTCTGTGGACAATAAAGGGGAAAACATTCCTGTGCATTACTTAAATGATAAAGAGGTAGGTGGAGAAAACACGAGAAATAAGTGTGAGCTGAATACTGGAAAATAAAGTTTAAAGGTGGCTGTTATTCTTGCTTTATAACTTGACAAGAAGACTTTAAAGCAAAGAAGGCATTTAAGAATATGACAAAATCTGTGGCTCATACTCTACAGATTTCAGATACAACGCTGATTTTATACCACATGTATAAAATTTAGCACAATGGAATACGTGATTTTGTTGCAAGTCAAGGCAACCGCTAAAGTAAAAAAATATTTCTACTGCATTTGGACAACAAATTGAAAATCTTTGCCAATTCTTTATAAATATAATGCATCATTTTTTTCCAGACATACGACACACAAAACAGTGGTATCTGAAACCTAGGTAGTAACACCTAAGATTGTTACACACTTGATATTTCACTTCCTCATATGTTACTAAGATCAGAATGTTAGATCTATATTGAATTTAAGTAAGAATGGAGACACTATTTTTACTTTTCTGTGATTTATGTACTAGCCACCAAATAGAAACAGCAACACTGTTCCGGAATGTTCTTCTCTTCAAAAATATATGTCTTAGGCGAACAGTCAAATAACCAAACATGAAGTTCGGAGCTCATTAGGTGGACAAAGACTACTTTCTAAACAAAAGCATGCTGCTCCATCAATTACAGACTGTTGTAAAATTCTTCATTTTCCAAGTTCAGCATATGTTAAAAGGAATCCCAAGCTAGCAATTGTTGATTTAGCTGAAATCATTAAAATCAACATTTTTGTTAAGGAAGCATGCATTTAAGTGTCAAAAGTTAGTGTAATGGGGAGAAGCATCATATTAATATTTCATTTAGCATTTTCAACACGTAGCACTGAAGTTCAAGAAATGTTGACTTTCTTTTAGATGTTTTCTTGTAATTCAAGCTGGTAGTGCACACACATAAATATGCACAAACAAAATATGTTTGGAAGAAAGAAGTATAATTTAGAGTTTCACACACACGCAGATGATATAGTCAGTTAATAAACTTGCTTATCAAATGTTACCATGGGAATGTTAGTTAGTTAGACCTTTGTGAAACATGTTTTCTGGAACAATGGTTGGCAAAAAAACAAGCATCAACAACAAACCAAAAGATAACAGGAATAATACCACAGCATTTCAGCTCTAACCACTCAGAGTACTTTTACACACATACTCAAGTGGTTGGGGGGGTGGGGAGGAAAAGGGGGCAGCACTTTAATTAGAGCGGCGAGAGCTGCTCTAATGAACGTGCCACCTCAGCTCACAAAGCAGTGTCCCCATGCTTCAAAGTGGTGGAGTGTTTGACCTAAAACACCAGACCATAAAAGATAAGCATTTTGATCTCATTTAAAAGAGTTTCAATACTCCCATATTAACATATGCATATACATTTTAATGAAACAGACATTAATTCCCAATGTCTATATCTGTGAAGCATCTTCAGTCTTACTTCCTTCTCTATCAGTCTTGTGCAAGTAACATACTAAAGGCAACATATGAATGCTTCATAGTTTAAGCAATGAATGAATTGGCCTAAACCCTGAGTAGCAATTAAGGGTCCTGTTTCTTTACTGATCAGTATCTAGCAAATAAATGTGGGTTTTTGACATGCACAATTGTCCACTAGCAAATCAGGGAACTATCAGCCAAGAAAGTGTACATTTTAACCTCTACACACTTTGCTACATTACACACGTGTTAAGACTTTACTCTGATGGAGATGTCCATGGCAAACTGGAGGAACGGAAGAGTGCTGACGGGGGTCAAGGTAAAGCAGGATTGTCCAAATGGCAGCCCACAGACCTCTTGTGGTCCTTTCCCAGCCCCACAAATGTTGCTTCTACCATAGCAGAGGGGTTCTTAAGACCCTTCCAGCTTCTACTTCTTGCTCCTGCGCCTGGGAGCAAGGTGGTGCAGCAGGGAGGGAATGGGGTGCTCAAGCTGCATGCACAGCATGAGGCCAGGGTAGCCACATTGCATTCATGGTGGAAGAGGGAGCTGGGCTGCTAGCAAGGAAGGAAGGGGATGGGTTGCTCAGACTTCGGGTGAGTCTGTGGCCAGGAAGGGAAGGGGCACTATGTATGCAGTTTGGGGAGCCAGGCTGCCAGTATAGCTGCAGGGAGGGTGGAGCTGCCCATTCTGCGCACTTGCCAGGCTGTGGGCATGCTAGGCTTCCCACAGAACAGGAGAGGGGGGTCCTACAGGGAGAAGTTCTGGAACTGTGGCTTAGGTGGCATGAGGTCCCTGGCTGCCTGGAAATTACATAGCCCTGAGGAAAAAAAAAATTCTCCATAAAATCAGAGAGTTTCAAAGTAGTTTCCAGAAATGTCAAAATGGAGGCTTCAGTCTTCAGCACAAGCCTTTTGCATGTTAGAACATAACAGCTAATAAGATCTTTTCTTCATGTCATCTGGAACAGACATTAAATACCTGTTTTCTCCCCACAAAAATACTGTTCCTGACAGTACTATCTTACGGCAGAGGTAATTAGCTTACTGTGCCCTGATATCAGCACATGCATAGATGATGACATTTTACTGTGGAGCTAATTGGTCTACTCCACAATAAAGCACATATAGCACACCCACTGCATATTTAAGTCTTAATACTGAACTCTGCAAAACTGGACTCAAGACAAAGTTGGTTTCTGTACCATCTGAATGTTACAGTAGTTAAGTAGCAGTAACTTAACTAGTTAAGATAAATTGAGCATCATAGCAATACCTTATTCTTTGCAGAAAGCAAAGGAAGACAGGCACAGAAGAAAAAGTACTATCCTTCATATCAGTAGATTTTTCTGTCCCATATTAAAAACTCTCTCAGTTACAGCAGAATAATTACCTTATTCTCTCTGTTAATCAAAGAACAATCTATTTGGACATTCAATCAGTGGGACTAAGAGCCATTAAAATGCAAAGAAGGTAATCGGATCCTTTATGCCATGAGAAAGTGTGAATAATCCTTTGTAATGCCACAAACCTTACAATTCTAACACTGAAATTTATATGGAATGAATGTGTTAGGAAGTGTAAAAATTAGTGTCCGTAAAACTATTTTTATTGCAAATGCAGTATGGTATACTAAAGGGCAAGTAACAAAAATGCTACTATCACAATTTTAAGTTCAGATTAGCTCTGTATCTTCTAACACTTTGTAGCATGCACATGCACACATGCAACCTTTAAAAAAAAAAACCCGCTATCACTTCATTATCTGTGCACATGATTCTGTTTTTCCCTAGCACCTCAATGCTGTTAGAATAACATGTCTGACTTGTAACACTTTTGCTTCAGTCTAACATTTAACTAGAGGGGAAAAAAAAGGCAAAAAATGAACAAGTACTTTACTACTTTAGGTAAAATGTCACCTCTATAGTTTAACTGGCACTGCGCTTTCAATTGAGGCATCATTTTAGCTGAAGGGGGGAGAGGGGAGGGAGAGGGATTCTTTTTCTTTAAGCAAGCTCTATATGAAATTAACATTATTAAAAACACACAAGTTCATTTTTAATGTAATTTACTTTTTCTGACAGACTTGAACCCATACACAGCAGCACTAAGAAGAATCTTAGTGTTTGGGAGCTGGGGGGGGGGGCAAATCCAGCTGGGGATGCAGCTCAGTATACTGCTTGGGGGACTTCCCCCCCACCGCCCCCAGTCAAAACCCAGCTGGGGTCTGGGGCCAGGGAGGAGGATTAAACACCCCTTCCTTCCCCCACTCAAACTTACTGCTGGCTGCAACTGTGGACTACAAATCCCAGAGGCACCTGGAATCAGGATGAAATGATGAGCACCCCTGCAGAGTCCTGCAGCTGTAATTCAGGACTGCAAATCCCAGAGACCTTGGGAGCAGCAGGAAGAGAAACCAAAACACACAGCTAGAGAGCTGTGTTCTAGTGCCCCCTGGTTTCTGGCCTGACCTACTGTAGGCATGCAGCTGCACTTCCTGAATCAAAGGTAAATATCTGTTCACTTCTGTTTCAATTTAGTCTGTACATTTTAGACTAACCTGCAAAAACTGAACTGATTCAGCCTTGGGCTTTTTGACTGTCTCTATGTAGCCCAGAAGTTCATTTCAGATAAACTGCTTTCACAATGGCCAAAATCAATCTCAGAGAAACCTGTAGTATCAGCCTTAACTGATTTAGGTTATATCAGTTTACTGAACTTCTGTGCCAGATCCCCTCCAGATTTAAAGTTAACTCATAGTCCCCCAGTATCCCATGCTGCTTTGTACCTCCCCTGCAAACACCCTCTCCTCACCCCTCCCCCACCCAGCAGGGTGGGCAGGTTAGCTTTGGCCCAAACTGTTTGCTCCAGCTCAGCAGGGAGGCATACTCTAGAGCCCCCATCCCTGCACCTAGCTTATGGCATGAGCCAATGCAGGCATGTGGCTGGACTCGATGAGGGAGCTGGACTCAATAATATTCCAAGGTCCCTTCCAGCCCTAATGTCTATGAGATTTCAGAAATCGAAAGTGAATGTCTGTTCACTTGCTTGTTGGTTCAACCTATGCAGTTTAGACAAACCTGTAAAGACTGAATCAATTCACTTTTGGGCTTCTTGTATGGTCACACAGCAGCCATTCTGGTGTTTTTGGTGCCCTATTCTCCCTCCTCTTCAGAAGTCATATAGTTTGAACTCCAAGGTGTTCTGGATTTGGGCAAACAATCCTCCCCCCCCCCCCCCCCCCCCCCGGGAAAATATTCTTACATCTTCCTCACATGTGGTTTTAAGTGAACAAAGAATTCTATGAGTAAAGATTTTTATTCTCTACATGCATTTTGCAATCTGGTTGCAACTTTGAGCCGGTGTGCAATGATGCAGGAGGCTCAGTGGAAACAGACTTAATAGCTAAACATGATTAAAGGGACTTGAGATACTTGGTGTTGGAGGGACTAAGCCTAGGGACTAAAGTACCTTTGTGTGTAGCTTCATTCTTCTAAAAAGGAAGAGGGCTCATTTTTTTTAAGCTTATTATATAGAAGAAAGAAAATGTAAACAGAACTATACTAAGTGATTGCTTAGATGAGGCTTAAATTGCAAATTGAGAAAACTGCATCTTTCCTGTATGCCACAAAGGAAAAAGCTTTACTGATCATATACCATCTTTTTGCAATCAGTTGTTTGCATTCTTTTGAGTTCTTGATCCAAATGGGAAGCACTCAGAAAAAGAAACAGCAGCTGAAGCCTGTTAGTACCATGTTGTTTCCATAGCCACTGTAGCTTTTTGATTATTCTAGTCTGCCTTCATTCCACCATCCTGTGGGAACTAACACTCCACGACTACCTGATCAAATTGCCTTTCAGAAAGAACTAGAAATGGCACGCCCCTCCTGGAATTTTTAGGCACACTAATTATTCCAAGAGAACAGAGGAATGTTCCTATAAACAAGGATTCAAGCAATATGAATACAGTGGAAACACAGGAATTTCTACAGCCTAAGCTATTTTGAAGCAAAACTAGAGTTACCTTCATTCAGAGGACTGGAACTTTTCAGTATTTTTCCCTAGCAATTCAAGTCAGATGTATGATCCTTCACCCCTTCCAATATCAACTGCTCAGTGAAATCCTGGAAATGGACAGATCAGTTGCTATTTTCCTTACTTCATGGTGTCATTTTTTTTGTTTTAATATACCATATTTACTCAAATCCAAGATGAGCTTTTTTCCCCATTTAACATGGGAAAAAGCCTTGCGTCTTGCATTCAAGGGCAGTGGGTTGGGGAGGGGGGGGGGGGGGAAGAGGTGCTGTGGCTCAGGTTCTGGACCTATCCTGCCCTACAAGTCCCTCTGCTGATAGAGCAGCAGACTGGACCCTGGGCTGCAGCTGCTGCTAACATTGCTGCTGCTATCAGACTGAGCTTGGGCAAACATGCACTCTGTGCTCCAGAGTGGGGCAAGAGTCCTTCTGAAGCCAAAGCAAGGATGGAGCCAGAGCACAGGTAAGCAATAGAAGGGTGCTAAGCTAGGGGGGCAATGGGACATGGCAGGAAGCAAGGTGTGAGGGCAAGGGACAGGAATCAAGCAGCTTGACGACTCCAACACCTGCCCCCACTGGCATTGCTTTCCCCAATGCAGTGGTGGGGGAGCCAAATTTAAGATGACCCTCTAATAATTAGATTTGATACACAGAAAATGATAATAAATGTATAAACTCAGTCATCATGGATTCTGGTAAACATGGTATGCATCTACTCTTGTGCCTTCTAAAGATCCTGACCGAACAGATAGCCTGAATCCTGATTACTCAAAGAGATTAAAGAAACATGTGAAATTCACTTTTGATCATACGAGAATGCAAAAATGAAACTAAGAATGACTCCAGAGTACTAGAAATGAGGAAGAAGTTACAGAAAATGAAATTACAGAGAAATAGGATGCTGTGCCAAAGACTGACTTGACTAGTAAGAATCTACGAAGGAACAAGCTCTTTTGGATGCTTGACCTCAAAGCTATCCATTTCAGTTACCTCAAAAAGAAACACTGATCCTACTACTGAGTGCCACCACTCCAGCTTATCACACTGGAGATCACTTGTTTCAAGTATGAAAACATTCCACACAAGTCGGGCATCCCATCACTGTTTTGCTAAACACACACACACACACAGTCTGAAGATTAAAGAAAGGATTACATTTCTCAGAATTTGAAGAGTTTCCTGAAGAACAAATAATTTTACATAGTCCTTAGTTTTAGGTCTGTCGCATGTTGCATTTGCACCGTGGCAAGTTTGAGAGACACCTTAAGAAGAGCTTATGAAGATTAGGGTCTTAGTATATACAACATTACATTATTTAAAGACACTATTCAACAACTATATTTATTCCTGTAAGCATTCGTACATTTATGCAGCACTATAGAATTTCACAGACTGATTGTGAAGAAGAAAAACCCTGAGACAGATCTGTATATGCCATTAAAAACTGTGAAAAAAAGTGAAGAAAAGGATTTGAAATGTGAACTGTTAATCAGTAAGCTAAGAACATGTTCTTCTTATGCCATGAGGGGTACAAAGGAGTATTCTGCATGGGTGTTTGTAATGGAAACCTTATTCCAATACCTACAAATAAAAACAGTTTCAATTATTACGGAAACCTGAATGTGTCAGGTTGATCTCGGTTCTGCCCAGTTAAAACACAGCTTAACAGAGAGCAGTTCACTACAACTGTGATTATTTTTTAGTGCTCTGTGCTAGCCAATTCATTGCATTGTACTTGTTCATGAAACCCAGGAAGAAAACAGATTAAAAATACGAAAATGGGAAAAAATACATCAATTTCATTGGTGGAAAGCAGAGTGGATTTTAAAGTTTTCAGCTTAAATAGTCTAGCAAACATTGGAAAAGTGTTTTGGTTTTGAATATACGAGATAAGAATTTCAGCTAGCGCTCTTCTAATTCTTGACTGATCGTCACAAAAAAACTAAGAGAAAGAAAGGCACTACTAAGAACATCACAACCTTTACATTCCACTGAAGATACTTTGTTATATATTTATTTATTTGTCACTATTTTCTCACAAGTACATTTAAACACCATTTTAAAATGTTAAAAATTCAGAGAAAGCAAAACCTCTGCTGTGTTTTCTCTTGGATTTTTCTCCCTCCCACTTCCTTTCAACTATACTCAGCAGTAGTGTTTAAAAAAGAAACTTGCACCTGATGTGCCACATTGAGCTCTAAAGTACTAGATTCACACCTATAAAAATATGAAAAAGGCAATGGGAATTTTCATGGACAGTTTACACACATTTATTAATATCATCCGTTCCGTTAGGTCCCAGAGAAAACATCTTATTAGTTCTACAATTAAATGATTCAGCAACCATCCACACTATCTTTGCCTTTTAACAGTTCCAATCAGTAGCAGATCTAGGTGTAATCAACAGCAGCAGGGGGCTTTAGGAAGCAAAACAAAACAAAAACAGTAGGGATCTTAACTAGTACACAGTAATTGATACAAGGAGATGTTATATTTTATTCTAAGTTAGCCCAAGATATGAGGAAATTTGCAGTGTTAGTATCTAGTATCTACAATTATCATTTAAAATCATCTGTAGCGATATAATAAGCTATTTTTAAATTTATACATTTTTTAAAACTTTTATTGAATTCTTCTCCACTCCAAATCATCTCCTGTCACTCATAAACCCTTTTTTGCATTTCCCACTTACTTCTCATACCACAGGACCAGTACTGGAGTTACCATATATTCAGCATCCATACATGTCACCTCTTAAACTAGTGAGTGGGCTACTCAAGTAAGACAAAATATTCCCTCTTCTGTAGGAGCTGAGCACATGGTCTGCAAAGCACTTTTAGCTCCTGATATGCATGGTAGCAAAATTATGTCTCCCATATGGCAGGGCTGACAGGCTGACTGTTATAATTTCAATATATCATAGAAATTTACATTTCATCTAATTTTATGCCTTTTTAACCCCTTCCCTCTATTAACACTGTCCTAGATGTAGGAAAGTGCAGTATTTATACTATTCAAGATAATTTAATAGGTGGAGCATTAATGTATGTGCCTTTCATTTTTGAGATCAGAGTTCCCTGCCTGGGACAACAGTGTAAAATGAGTTCTCTACTCAAGTGTTGTGGATTTTGCTGCCATCCCCCATTGCACTAAAAAATTAACGGCAGGTTTGTGTTTGTTTTCTTTTGCAGAAACCCTGAAAATCTTCAAGAGGAGACTAGACAGTCACCTCGCTGGGGTCACCTGACCCCAATTGTCTTTCCTGCCTAGTGCAGGGGGGGCTGGACCCAATGATCTTCCAAGATCAATTCCAGCCTTACAGTCTATGAATCTATGAAGTCAATAAATGGAAATTTATGGTGCTATTGCTTACTGTAGCTTCAGCATCACACAGCTACTGTACTGAAAATAAGTTACCTCCTAACTTACACAATGTCTAAGCATTTAATTTAAATTTCCTAGAATGAAACAAGTGGAACTGGTATCCTATTGCTTACCTATTAGCTTTTCTATTTTACTAAATCTACAAAAATACTTCGAGATTTGTCCTACAGTATTTATTAAAACTGTGTGGAAAATATAGCCTATAGATTCTAAATAGCTTGTTTCTATCCGTGTTTCACTCAGCTGTTTAGAAAATAAAACACACTGGTATATAGACTACTTTTATGTATAACGAGGATTAATTGGCTTCAGTAATGCCAAGAAGCATTCAGTCAGTCAGTAACAGCCCCCAGTGTATTAGGTACTGTAAAAACACATACAGGTAGGGATAGTTCTGTCCCCAAAAGCTCAGAGAAGGTAATCTGTGATAACATAATAAGATTAAACTAAGCAAGGAACAGAAGGGAGAATGAAAATGTTACTCCTTCATAAGTTATGTATTGGAGAATTTAGTGACTTGCAGTTCTGAAACGTCTCAAATTTTAAACAGAAAGGTATGGTACTAACTACCTTTCTTTTGTTAGCCCAGTCCTTGCTGGTATCACAGTACATAAAAAATGTTTCTTATAAACCAGTGTCTTCCCTTATATATGTGTTCCAGCTCAGACTTAGCAGCATTAAGCTACCTAGTTTGAATACCGGTAGCCGTATAGCCATAACCACAAAGGACCCTGAGCAAGTGCTTGATAGCTGATGCCCATATTCTCACAGGCTGTGGACAGGCTATGAGTTCAGGTCTAGTGCTAAGTTCCTGTGAAATTCATACTAAGAATTTCTTAGCAGTAGAAAAATAAGTCAGGTACAAGCACACAGGCCTCTGGCTAGGGAGCTATATAGATGCTTCAAGGTGAGCTCTTCAGCTAAAGGAAGCTAGAGGACTGCTCCTGGAGTCTCCTAGGAGAGGACAGTGATTGACAGTCTTCCTTGTGGAAGAAGGGGCAGGCCATCAGTGAGTAGATGGCAACTGCTGAAAAGCAGTAATTGCTAAAGATAGCCCCTTGCCCGATAGGGGTGGCAGGAATGAGGGAAACTAGTACAGTCTAGTTCTATACAAGGGAAGAGAAGCTGAGGCAGCACAGCTGGACTAGTCTTGGGATAAGTCAAGCTGTAAAGGAATGCCCTCTGCCTAGGATGACCATCCCTCCCTAATTGGGTGGGACAGTCCCAGAATGGGAACCTCTAGTCCCGGTCCCAGGCTGCATGACTCCAGGACAGCATGCGTCTCAGATTCACAGCAGCATGCAGGGATCCAAGGGAAGCAGCTGGTTTCCCCTTGCAAGCTGGCAACATTGCAGCCTGCAAGGGGCTGCTGGGAGCAGGATGCAGGGAGTGCCACGTGCATGTGTGTGCCTACACACATGCACATGGCTGAGGATACAACTGGGCATCGTGGAGAGCAGCTCCCTGAAGGTAAATATATGGGGTGGAACGGGGAGCAGGTCAAGGTCCCCACAATGAGGGAGGGAGTGCGGCAGGGGCTGGGGGCACTGCCCAGTCAGGGCGATTCATGGTGCCAGGGCTTGAGGTGGGATGGGGCCACAGGAGGCTCATCCAGGGGCAAGGAGCATGGGGGGGTACATGCCCCCCAGATTTGTGCACAGGGTGGGGGCAGATGTGGGCTGCCTGCTGTGGGGGATGGGGGCTCCCCACCCTGATGCCTTCCCCCCAGGGATCCCACACTGGTTGTGCTGCCACAGCAAGGTGCACCCTACCCATATGGCAGCAGTGGGGGTGGCAGTGCAAAGTTGTGCCCCCTGCTACTACTGGGCAGGAGGGGGTATGCAGCCAGCACAGGGCTCCTGGGGGGAAATACAGCAGGGAGGGGAGCCTCAAGCCCACAGTGGGCAGTTCACAACCACTTCCAGGCTGCTCAGCTCAGCTTATTTCCAGCTGTGCTGCTGGTGGCCAGGGGGGAGGAGGCGGCAGGCAGGTGTCCCACCCTTCCCTTTTGAAAAGGTGCTCACTTAACCCCTGCCCCATGCAAACTGCAGAATGCCTGGGCCAGGTAAAGCCACACTGCCTCTGCCCCCTTCCCCTTGAGCAGGCAGGACCATAGTAAATCACTGCTACAGACTGAACACTGTTCAAGCCATGGCAGTAGGATCCCCTCAGCGCTCCCTGACAGTTCATTGCCAGGTGCACTACTGGAAGCCAGTGCTCTTCTCCCTCCGTGAAGAAGAGGAGGAAGAGAAGAGGTCTCAGAAATACTGAGGGCCCCTCTAGGGCTATGGACAAAAATTACATAAGTGTTTGGAAACTGTTTCAAATGCGTACCACAACAGAAGTTTAGCGCATATAAACAGCTTGCAAAGTGACAAACTGGTTTAAGATAAACCTGGATAGATGTAATATCAGATTTAACTGATTTAGGTTAAATCAGTTTATTGAAATTCTGTCGCAAATCCCCTCCAGATTCACGTTAACTCATAGTTCCCCAGCATCCCCCTCATCACAGGGTAGGCAAGCTAGCCTTGGCCGAAGTGGTCTGCTCCAGCCAAGCAGAGAGGTGTGCTCTAGTACCCCCCAGCTTCTAGCCCGGGCCACTGTAGGCATGTGGCTGCATTTCCAGAATCAAAAGCGAATGTCTGTTCACTTACTTATCAGATCAATCTATGTAGCTTAAACTAACTTGCGAAGATTGAATCGATTCAGTCTTGGGCTTTTTGACTGTCTGTACTTAGCCTAGACATTCAGGTAAAATGCATGATAGGATCTAATGCACGATCCAGTCATGCCTCCTACCATGCCACACAGCATCAGATCCTATCATGCCTCACTGCCAGTGTAGGGAAAACACAGCACTATGATCCTGGGCTCCTCCTGCACAGATGGAAGGCTACAACTGACGAGAATCCCAGCTTCACCCACGAGGCTCTGCCATGGATGGGAGTCTCACCAGCTGACAGGACTCCCAGGCGTGGCAGCCCACTGCACTCTGCTGCGGATGGGAAATGTCTTCAGCTACAGGACTCCCAGCCACCACAGTGCACGGTACACCCTGGTAGCTGGAAAAACCATCACCTGGGCACCCCAGGGGCATAATTATGCTACATGTGCAAATTAAAGCTGGATAGAAACCAGCTATAAAAATGAATCTGCATTTTCTAGCTCTATGGCATGATAGTTTATTTGCACATGTAGTCAGTCTAAATGAATTGCAAAATTAACCTAGTAATTGTGTAATACATGTAACATGTAGCGGGGGCCCCAAGAGATGTATACAGCCAGTCAAGCTGGCATGAGATCTCTTCTCAGGGGAGAAAACATCTTAGTTGAAAGTGCTCTCATTGTTTCAAAAAGCCAGTTTTTTCTCCAAATAAAAACATTTGCATGCATGTACACTAGCTTTCTGTGCCAGGAAAAAGGGGTTTCTCCCAGCAAAAATGTAATGCCTATCCACAAACACAGGTGTACAACTATTGGTACCCAGTCTGCCCACTTAAAGCAAGCGTAGACATGTCTATGTGGGCTGCACACACCCCCTTTGAATTACAGCAGTTATACCTTAAGGAGATAATACACTCACATACAGTGTATAGCCACAGATGAAATCTGCTACTGTTGCACCTATTCCATCTCCTTGAGCAGCAGTCCAGCAATTTATGTCTTGCAATCTATAACAAAGTGTCTGCCATTCACTTAAAAGGAAGTTCTCCAAAATGAAGAAACACCACTAAAACAACTGTTGTGCATTTACAGGAAGAGCCAAAGACCTTAGGTAAATGAAACTACATGACTGCAAGAAATAAGTCATTTTGCAGCTTTCCTACACTGTTATGTGAAAAGCAGTTGTTTCACCAAGAAAGGGGATCTATTTAATCCAAGAGCACAGAACAAGAGCCAGAAGAAAAAGGGAGAAGCTCTTCAAGCTCTCCATCTTATTCTTTAAAACAAAGCATTAGCAAAATTCAGCTGCTTTGAGCATTTTTAAGGATAGATTTAGGATTCCCAGACTAAGATTTGTGGGTCCAATATCACCTATGGAGAATTTGAGAATACTTAGAGGAAAAATGCAAGACGTAAAAAGAGTAACTATAGTAATTAACTAGACCCTTCCATACTTT
>NW_017729005.1:12209501-12211483 GCF_001723915.1 Gavialis gangeticus
CGTAAAAAGAGTAACTATAGTAATTAACTAGACCCTTCCAAAATTTATGCTTAAAATTTCAGATGCATCTTAGATGCTCTTCCTAAAAGCTCAGATAGTATCTCTCCTATGATGATGAAAAAATTATTATGGATGACCATGACAACAACCACCAGGTCATTATTTTAGTTCCAAATAGGACATTTTCCCTATGGATACTTCGGTTTAGCTGGCCAACATCAAGTTGGTGAGAAGGTGGGAATTTGCTGGTAAAATGCATTAAGTCCATATTCTGCCAGTTCAGTCAAGATTTTGAGTTTCAATTTAAACAAAATGGGCGTGTTTATATGCGTTGCTTAAAAAAAAAAACAAACCAAAACTGTGACCTTTGAGACCTTCAGCACATTCTTGAAACTGACCATAAAAAAGGAAGCCGATTTCCACTCCACTTGCCCACTGTCTCCAGGAATACCTATTTATAAGTATTTATGTGATCAGTTTCAGATTTTGCCAGCTCTCCAATCGTCTCAGATTCCTTTTGATGACAGAGGCTCCACTGTGACCTTGACCATTCTCTAGATAGCAAGACACTTCACTACTGGTAAGCTGAGTTATCAGTAGGAAAAACAGAACAGTTTAGGAGATGAGTATATGGATTCATTTTTTCCAATAGTTTTGCATAGCCAAAAAAATCCCAATCCTCACCAACTGATACCAGCCACAACAAGCATCAGGAATGGCAGCATGGCAAACTGTGTTTAAAAAAATCACCCTTCAGTAAGGTACTGCAACTCTATGGCAGTGGTTTTCAGCCTTTTTTCATTTGTGGACCCCTAAAAAATTTCAAATGGAGATGCAGACCTCTCTGAATTGGAAGTGTAGGCATTCCCACGCTTTTGATTCACAGACCCCTTAGACAGTCTGTAGAACCCCAGGAGTCCATAGACACAGTTCAAAAATCACTGCTCTATGGCATTTGGTCACCATAGCTTCTGCTGTAGACTGATATACCAGGGGTTTGCATTTCAATTTGTTACATCAGGGCTGAATTTTCAGAGCTTGCCTCTACATTAAATATAATCTGGCCCCAGTATACATAGCCTTGTTCCAGCTCCTTCAGTTTGGCCCCGTACACAATCTCATTCCTACTCCTTCAGTTATGGGGCAGAAAAATAAAAACTGGAGGACCAGGCAATAATTCAAATCAACCAAGAGACATCCAAATTTTCTTGTGTGTCAGAATCTGATACAACTCATGATATAACTTACCAAGACCATAGTATATACTTCTGAGACCACATTCCAAACATGGCTAAGCATATTGCTCACTCATTTTCAGGAAATTTCACCCTGGACATAAAAAGAAGAAACTAAGTCTTTCACGTCCACTACACTGACTTTGGCTTTGGGAGCCCACAAAGCTGAAGCTTTATGGCCAAATCCCCTTTTCATGTCTTATGGGTCTGAAGGTGATCAAGGGTCTCCCATTTCTCATCTTCAGCATATGAAGTGGTCATCTTGATCTCACAGGTAGTTCAATTATCCAAATTATACAGGACCTTCACCACCAGGGCAGGGATGGTCCCAATACCCCTTTATAGCCTGAGAAGCTTACGGATCAAGCTTCCTGGAAAATGTCAGCTCTTCTAGCTTAACTTCCTGGGATCATTCAGGTTAGATAAACTACACAGCAGAAGGTGTACCAGATACTTTCTTGGTCAGTTACCTAGCTATGATACAGAATTGCTTGGACTTCTACTTCCATTTTTCATAGATTCTTACCACGTCATCATGGTAACGCTCACCTGCAGATAGGACTGGTACCTCCCTTGTCCTTCACACTAAATATACATTCCTAGAGAGCATTTGCAAAAAGCCAAACCCCCAAAAGTATTGCATTAATTCAATCTGCATTGCTTCTACTGTATCAGACAGGAAGGCTATGTTCCTAGATAAGGCATGTGGTACCTGAAGTGATTTGAGGTGCATCTGTTCTGAATACT
>NW_017729005.1:12221188-12224622 GCF_001723915.1 Gavialis gangeticus
GTATATTTTATGTTAAAACATTTTAAATCTTACTAGGTTTACAAGAAAAAAAAATTAACTTTTGAAATTGTGCATCACTGAAAAGAACACAAAAACATAACTTTGGCATTATATATAGCCCAAAATTCCTAGCCCGTTCACTGTAGAACTGAAGTCATCAACAAAGCATATGTTGATATATTATTTCATATAGGAGCAAAAGTTGATCCACGCTTGTTATTCAATCTTTAGGCCAACAATTTAAGCAAAATGAGCATTCATTTTAGATACATTTTAAGATCTTCAAAACCCTTCTTACAATGCTTGGAGCATTCACTACAACAGCAATCCTCAAGCCTGTTAGACTCGAGAGAACCCTTGGAAAATGCCAGTTCTTAGCTTTCACTCAGTTTTTGAGTGCAGAAAAATAAGAGCAGTTCTTCTGTTGCAAAGATTTCAGAAAGAACTCAGGAGGTCAGAATATTTCTAACACTATGGATTCCTATTCAAAATCCCTGGGTTTATTTGTTGAATTATGCTGACACCCCTAAAACAGATAACATTGCGTGATGCTCCATGGCACTCTTGAAAAGGTATCAGCGCACCCCAGGGTGGCTAGCCACCCTGGTTGAGAATCATTGCAATGTTCAACTTCTGTCCTCCTTTTGCAGGTCTTAAACATCACTGACAGGATAATACATATTTATTAACATAATCTGCTTTACTAAAAAGGTAAAAAAAAATCTGCATGACAGCCTTAATGGCAAATACAACAACTCTTTACACATCTCATGGGGAAAAATACCTCCTTCTAAGTCCATCAAAATGGTATTAAGGAAAACCAGTACATTTCTGACCAGATAATTTACTTCTAGAATTGTTGCATTATAACATAATGTTTGTCTTTAGATATGCGATAAATGGGATCACCTTTTAAATCAATCTGGTGACCTGTTGCACATAAATTGCAGAGGGATTTCTGGTGACAGAAAGGGAGTCACAATCAAAGATTTCAACCTCAGAAGGTTTTAGCAAGAGAGGCTCTAAAGGGAACATGAATATCTTTTGATATGGGAAATAGTATATTACAATGAATGAAAAATAGGTAGCCTATTTTTCAAAGTTATATCGACTGGATAACAAATAAAAATCAAACATCATTGTTCACGCTTAATTACTAAAGTTGCTGCTTCATCATCCAATATACATGGCATGAAGAAATGCAAAGAAGATTTTCCAACAAAAAGAGGAATATGCACTAAATATTAAGATAAGTGCTCTTGACAAAATATAATTTACCAAGGTAAGAAATTTGATTCCAAGTATTTCTTTAGTTGACTTGCTTATATCAGTCCTATCAACAAGTTACTGGTATCATGCTCATGAAAAGGATGTATACATAAAACTTATTCTACAGTTCTCCTGAGTGTCCTGATAAAATCAGAATTAAATAGTGTGGATTACCTGCTACACCAAAGATTATTTTTACAAGTACAGACAGAGCAAGCTAAATGAAATAGGAAAATTCAGCAGGAAAGTGGACTTTAGCGGATGTAGAAAAGACCTGTTGTAATTTCAAAACGTCCATGGGTAGCACTAACTTTTATTGCTAATAATCTGTACAGAGATTCACTTTGACAGTAGCATGGAAACGCTTATCAAAGTGGGTAGGGAAACAAATTCTTGTTATGTTATTTATTTATTTCAGTATATAAATCTGTATTGTAGCATTATGATGTCTGTTAAAAGATCACTGTGTGCTCTATTTTCCGTCTCACAGGGAACTATGAAAAGGTATAATCACGTCCTATGTTGTGTGTTCTCCTTCGGACAAAATTTTTGTTGGGCCTTTCAACACAAAATCCATCCTTTGGAAAAAGACTTTTTAAAATGTTCCCATGTTGATACATTAACATGCATTGTATGCTGCTTGCTCAACAATTAATCAAATGAGTGTGAGCATAGGCATCTTTAATGGAGAATAAGGAGACAGCGCCTTCCATGACATCAGAAGTTACAGCATTAATATCACTAGCATGATTAGCTTACAGTAAACTAGTTCTCCCAACATGACACTATAAACTAAGTCCCTTGTATTAACATGTGTACCAATGACAGCTGCTTTTTTGACAAAATGCATTTTAAGAGCTCATACTCTGCAAACACTTGCCTTGTTGCAGTCGTTCTCATATTGTATGCAAGTGCAAGTTTCAGATGAGTGTCACCTCATGATGCCACTATATAAACACTGGGTGCTCACATTCCTGCTGAAGTGCTTCCCCTACCATGTAGACAGTCACTGAAAAATGGAAGTATACCGAGATAAGCTGCATTTACTAAAAAAAGGCCAATATTGAAACTATTTAACTGGAACTGCACATTTTGCACCTTCCTTGTCAGACGATGACAATTCAATAGCCAAGTCTGAAAACTGAATTCCCCGGAAATTATGAATGATACTGATACCACAAAAGAAAAACAAAAAAGGTAAGACAGAAGCCCTGCTAGGCACTACATAGGAAATCAGAGGCAATGTTTCCACTGCAAACTTTTCCCAGTCACATGGGTAAAACAAACCAGAATCTGGATATTTTCTCACATTGGGGTAAGTCTGCTTGCAAAAAATACTAGTACTGTTCGCTAAGAACTAAAAACTATTTTATTACTTAAACATTATAATGGAAAAATTGGTGCAAAACAACGTAAGCTATTTCAGAAGCAGCAACAAAAATCCTGAGCCATTTTACTTTCTTTTACCACTCTTGTTTTTAAATCTGGTGGTAAGCAACAGAATTTAGAAGTGGGATAATTCATTGCGTAAGCATTCCTTATTAAGGAACATTTCAACAACCTAGTTATGTCTTTGTTTTATTTCCATAATGTTTTATATGAATTATGATAAGACTGCAGTTAATACAGCTTTTCAATTTATTTTTTCCAATTTTAGCTGCAGGATAGCATCTCTCATCACCTTTGATAAAATAAGGTCAAAGAGAAAAAAAATTAACCCTGTCATTTTACACAGAATGTATAAATAATTTCTCATAGTATAAGTTCAGCATGTGTACATTTAGTAGAATATTTTCACAAGTACTTTTTTTGCTACTGTTTTTGTAATTTCAGTCATTCACAGTCCAATGAATCTTTCTTTTCATCTTCCTTTCTGTTTTCTTTTTATTAAAGAGACTTCTGCAATTCACTATGAAAAATCTAGTATCTAAACAAAGGAGGATAAAAAGTAACATTTTACAGTACAGGTTTCCCTTGCTTTATGCTGTATGTGTTCCTGGAAAATAGCACGTAACTCAAATTTGCATAAAAGGAACCTACTTTACAGTGCAACAAATAGGGATACGTTCCAAGACCTCAACTGTACTGACCCCCAGGCCCATTTCTACCACTTTACAAGACAATTCTGGTACTCGCCCACAGCAGACAGTACACACAAACACAGG
>NW_017729005.1:12229622-12238264 GCF_001723915.1 Gavialis gangeticus
CCTGGTAAATGACGTGCAACTCAAATATGCATAAAGGGAGCTCACTTTACAATGTAACAAATAGGGATACGTTCTAAGACCTCCGCTGTACTGACTCCCAGACCCGTTTCTACCACTTTTACAAGACACTTTTGATACTCACCAACAGCAGAGAGTACACATAAGCACAGGGCACTAACATAGTGGGGGTGGCAACTATAGAAACATGGGTCACAGACAACGAGCAAGAAGCACAGATCCACACAGGAGACTATATTTTGGTGAGCGTCACTCCCACAATGCACCTGGCCAAATCACCTGGCTGTGGCCTTCCACCACACTGATCACATAAGAGTGAATTTACCTTGCATATAACTAATTTTTAATGGTATAAAAAAGGTCATTGAATTAAAGCAAATTCACACATACAGAACCCGCATAAAGCGAGGGAAACCTGTAATCTTTTCAGGTATGTAGGAAAAAGTAAGCCAGGAACTTGGCTTTTTTTAACTCATCAAACTGCACAGTTCCAGAGTTACAGGTCTTTTGAGATCTAGTTAGCGAGGAAGTGATCCTGGACTCAAGGACACATTCAAGATGCATACACACTCACAAAAACACCTCTCCCTGTGTACACCATCTCCAGCTGACTAGAAGACAGGCGGGCTTACAAATATATTTTAAGGTAGCATACATGCTGATATAGACAATTATGAAGCAAAAAGGGTTACAGTACACGCACTGGAAGCGTTCGACCAAAGTAAGGTGGAGAAAAATGAACTAATGTCAGCATCGAGCATTGGTTGCTGCTGGTGTGTGGACAAAGTTAGTGCCAGAACAAGGAGGCAGTTTTGTAGATCTACTGTTTGTCAAATCACCCACTGAAGCAAGTCTCGAAATCAGTGCATGTAATGTGGCCACTTGTTTACTGTTTCACTAGTAAAACTATGGCCATGACTTCAAAAGAAATAGTAAGAGTCAACTGCTAAAAACAGAGCTAAAACTACATTCTATGACCATGCATGTTTTTTGAAAACATGTTTACAAGTTATATAAATAGTCCCAAATAGCTCTTGAAAAAGAATATAAAATGGTATCTTTTCTTATTTAGGCATATTATTCCGCCCCCAAAATACATCAAAGTGTCTAGGTCTAGGCAGACTGGCCTGCCATAATCATCGCGTGCTCTTTAGTAGAAAACTTTGGATTTAAGGAATTTTGATCAATGTGATTTTCCCTCCCCACCCTCCATAGCCCATAACAGAAGTTTTAAAACACCGCACACTAAAACAAACATTTAACTTAAAAACTTATTAATAATTACCTCAGATCACCAAAACTTCAGATGAAACAATACAGCTATTAAAATATTTTTGTTTGTTGGCCTGAGGAGCATTGGTATACATGCACATAAAAGTACTGCTTGTTTTTCATGACCCAAGTACAATACATCTGTCTCTCCAGCTTTACACGGTTTTGGAATCGTATTAAACTGCTTGAATTCCACACTGCTCGTGGAATCTTATTAAATCCCATTTTTGAAAACTTCTCAACTGACTTGATCCAGTCTTCCTAGGGTTACCGTATTTCCAGTTCCAAAAAATAACCTGTCACGGGGGACACCTCACTCCCAACCCACAGCCCCTTGGGCCTGCCAGTACCCCTCTCTCCCCCAACCTGCATTCCCCCGTCCCTGCTGCTGCCCCCTCACTCCAGACCCACAACCCCATGGCCCTCTCGACCCACAGTTCCTTGCTCTGCCACCCTCAGGTTATACTAGTGCCCCTCAGTCCCAACCCCACAACCTGCCATCCCTGCTGCTGACCCTCACTCCTGACCTACAGCCCCCTGGGCCCTGCTGGTGTCCCTCACTCCCCACCTGCAGTCCCCTGATCCCCCCAAACCCACCAGCAACCCCCATCCTGCCTGGGCTGAAGAATGGCAGCTGCAGCAACTCTGGCTTGTGTGGGCAGTGGCAGAACAAGTCCAACCCTGGCACAGGCTAGAACGAGGTGGAAGGGAGGCCTGTGCCACCCTCCTGCCCTGTGCTGCGGATTCCACGCTGCACCAGGAGGCCTGGCCAGCCTCCTGGCTGGCCCAGCCACGCAGCTCCGCACTGCCCCTTGCAGGGCCTCCCCACCCCCTTCCCCCATTGGAGGGGCAGGTGCCTCCCCCAACCCCCTGCCCTGCTGCAGCCCCAGAACCCAGCCACACACGCATGCATACACATATGCCAATCCAGGGGCCCCAGATAGTCCAACCCTCACTCCCTATAGACTTACCTGTATTTACCTGCCGGGGCTGCTCCCACCACCCTGCCTTGGCCCTATCTTGCCCCCATGTACCCGAGTGGGCGTCCACATGTGCAAGCACAGACGCACATGGTGCCCCCTGCTTCCATTTTCAGGAAATGGAAAACTCGTATCCCCCACACACTTGCTGCTAGGCAAGCCAGGAAATAAAGTTCTTCTGCCTACCAGCATCCATGTTGAAAATGGACTAGCAAAGGAAATCAGACATTTGTTGCATTTCAAAAAGCCACCCAGACAGAGGTCAGAGGACCCAAAAAGAAGGCATGTCCAGGAAAACCCAGACGTCTGGTAATCCTAATTCTTTCTTGTGAGTCTTCACCTCTCAAATCTATCTTTCCACTTGCCTAGTATTTTGCCTTCTTCTCTTACTACCTCCCCAGAAACTCGGTATCCCATGTACAGCATGATATTCAATAGTTCTCTTCTCCTTATCCACCAGGCTCTGTCCCCATCTATTCCTGGACTGACAACAAAACATGAAGTTAAATTACCAATATAACTTCAGGCAGATACATTATCAATTTTTCTGCATTTTATAAGATCTACCAACTACATTAATTTATACAAAGATACTACAGACAAAGCTGTATTGCATATGTAGTAATGAAACTATGTAGTGTGTGGATGCATGGAATATATTAAAAAGTGTCATCACTCATTGCCAAAAGATAGAACTGTTTATGTTTTTTTTTTAATTAATATAAGCCCAACTTTGAAGACTTTCCTCCTGGCATTTATCTTAATTAATCCTGGTGTTTAAATAATAATATCTGATATTCTTCTATTTTGTGATTCAAATGCACAAGTATTCACTTTGCTTCTGAATGTTCCATTCCACTATTGAATAATGCTGTTTTTATCTTTCATGCCAACTTAGGAAGGAGGGCAGGAGGGGCGGTGGAGGAGAAAGACTCCAACACAACTGTGCAGAAGCAGTCTCTTTTTGAAATATTGTGATCTTTCAAATTAAAGAAAACTGCTATATACAGAATATCTTTCATGGATATATTTATACTACTTTTTTTAACCTGATTTTCTCATTTAGGACAATAAGTGAAGTGGATCCAGCCTCAGTGTCAGTCCCATTATATAACTGGATACAACTTAAAAAGGAAAAAATATTTTCTTCTAAAAGAAAAAATTATACCTCTGAGTTCAATATTTCCACAGAGTGGATAAAAGAGTAATCACCAAAATTTGTGAAATGTTTCAAAGTTCTTATTCTACAGAATAACCTGACGAAAGCAGACCACTCACTAATAAAGTGCAACTTAATAAATCATGTGGAATCTTATTTTGTTCAAACCCTTACTAACTCCTAGCACCATCTGTTACCATCAAAACTATATGACAAGATATGATATATAATTAATAGGTAAACAACAATCTAATTAAAATGGACAAATACTCCATGTTCCTGCCATTTGGGAGCTCTAATTACAGACTAAATTTTAAGCTTGAATTAAATATTTAAGCTGGAAAATTAACTTTCCTTCTCGAGCCTTGAATACATTAATACAGATATGTGAAGCGACTTCCTGATGGGAACTTAAACATGTAATTTAGTTTCATCAAAGCAGTTACTAATTGTTAAGCAGCAGTACCTTACCATATGTACACAATAGCTATTTAGAGCCAAAAAGGTGGTTTTAAAATACCCCTCTGCAACCCTTTTCTGACATAAATATAAAATGTATATACAGCACAGCAGTTTACACTACATACTGAAAATAAATTACATAGAGATTTCAGCCTTCAAAGGTTCTTGGCATGCACAAGTATAAATAGATCTAGATAAACAAATACAGTTTTGCTAATAAGCTGAAAAAGATAAGGAAGCCTCTGAAAGTAAAGGTGTTTTTACCTTTTTATTCTACTTAAATGTAGAAGCTTAAATAGATTGTAAAATGTTAGTTAATGTAATCTGCAACTGAACTAAATAACCAACCAAAATTTAGGAAAGCTACATACCATGGAAAACTATAACAAGTGAGTTTTCAGTAAGCATTAATATCAAACAGGAAATGGAGGGGGGGGTGGGGGGAGAGAGAGAAGCTTGAACAAAATAGAGTGGCAGTCATATAATAGCAGTACACAAACAACTACCAAGGAGAACAACTACCTAAAATTAAAAAGGCAGAAAAAAAAATAATGACTATTATCGTATTCAGATAAAAAGCAACATTTGTCTTCCACCAGTTTGATCTGTGCCTCGTCCCTCAAGAGTTCACCAGAAAAGCAAGGGTTTATTAGTAGAAATGTTAGGCTTTTTATAAAAAAAATAATACTTGACTTCAACCATGTTACTCAAGTGCTTTACAAACATTACTAAGCCTATCTACTATAGGGTGTGGTATTTTCCTTACTTTACATATGGAGAAACTAAGGAACAAAAGCAGTGCATCATATACAGAGGCAACAAATCTATCAATTTCATGTGGATAGAGATCTGCCTTCTTTTGCACTCATGTGGAGCTAAAATAAAATCAGGCATGAAAGGGTCATCTCAGAATAACTCCTAGTACCAGGGCTCAAGTTAACAAAACACAGCTGAGATTAGAATCCAGACTTCTCAATCCTTTGCTCTAACCATTGTTCACTATTTCCTTCAAACACTGAGCAAGTTTTGTATCTTTGATTCATTTAACTATCATCTGCGTAACAGAGTGAAACACGGCAATAAGAGCATTTTCTTTGCAAATATCCTCAGATTCTATGTGCTTATGTAGAGAAATAGAGAAAGAAGATTTTTGACATTAATACTCTTTGCCTGATAAACACAAAAAGCAAGACTGAATTACTGCATGAGTTCATCAATAGAGTCTGGTGACATCATAAACACAACTATTAGTTTATGATGCCATCACAATTCCTCAAAGGAATTATAGCCCCATAACTCAAAACATTTCTGTTTTTCAATTTATATAAGAACTGAATTAGATTCCCAATGTAATATGCTACAGCTCCCTCCCGCTGTCCCTACTCCCACTGCTAACTTCTGCCCCCTTACCTGAATAGTTGTAATTTTGCCTAGTTCAATGGCCAAAGGGAATTTACAAAAAACCCCAAAACGAACACACAAAAACAAAAAATGGGGGGGGAGGGGAAGGGGAAGACAGAGAGAGAGAGAGAGAAACCCCAATATTTTCTGTTAGGGAGTGAGGTACATTTCTGATGCATCTAACACGTAAAACTTCAAAACATATTCAGTCGTATGCAAGAAAAATGCATTGAAAATGGACTCATACTATAAATCCTATTTATTTTTGTTATGGTTTCCACAGTATTTTCCTACCGTGTCACACTGTTAAGCTATTTAAAATTATGAATTCCTTAGCAAATAAAGCAATATTACCAGTTAAGAGAAAAAAAGAAAAAAACCCTCATTTTTCATTTCAATCAAGAAGCTTATGAACTTATGCAGCAAAAATACCATTAAGATATATTTTCATTCATTACAATTACCCATTACTGGGGTGGCCAACCTGTGGCATGGATGCCTTGAGTAGTAAAGGCAACCTCTGTGTGGCATGTGGCAGAAAATTGGGAAGAGACAGGCAGCACAGCAGCAGAGAAGGTAAGAAGCAGAAAGTAAAGCAGCATATTGAACAGGGATCACAGAGAAGAAAACATAAGGCAGAGCTGCAGATCAGGAAGGGGAAGGAACCAGAGTATAGCTTGGGAAGGATACAGGGGCAATTTGTGGCATGAATGCCACAAATATTGACCCCTATTATCCTGTTATATCCACCTTTCTCTCACCAGCACTCCAGAATTAGTCCATTTTATATTTAAGACGTAAGAATGTGCATTATACAAACACATTCTTTATGTAATATTTTATTTCATACTAAAAATGAGCAGGAGCTGCTCTTGCTGCAAAAGCTCAGTTCATTTGTCCAAGAATAACGGTAATACTGAATAAACTGGAGGAATATTAAAATCAGAGCTTTAAATAAGGTAAAAGACCAAAGATGCAACTAATTCCTCTAAATGAACAAGAGCTTATACTTATTCTGCAGTTTATCCCTTATGCTCTATACCAGGGGCGCTCAACTTTTTGACCCCATGGTCCAGAGGAGTAGCACAGTCTGAAGGGCAGATCAGTCCCTGCCACCCAGCACTCTGGCCCACTGTATGCTGGGACTAGGCTCCAGAGCCTGGCAACACCGCCTCCTACCCATGTTGTGCTGGGATTGGGCCCCAAGTAATAAAATGGAGGGAAAAATTTAGGCCTCACATTATAGCAAGGTTACGTGCATGATTATCTGTTTTTATGTTAATTTATTTAACAGAAGTCAGGTAAAAATACATAGTTCAAATGAAACAAAACTCCTGAAGCAGCCTGTTGAACACAATGTAATGATCTCTAATAACAGGGGATGCTTAAGACCATCAGTATATATTTAAAAGTTTACCCCAAAGTTCTGAACATTTCTCCCATTTAAAAAAAAAAAAAAAAAAAAAAAAATTCATTCCTGAAATGTAAAAGAGCCACAGAAGAACTCATATCTTCCGAAGGGATGCTTAATTATTGAGGGAAGTGGGGGGAGGGAGGGGATGGGACTGTTAACAACCAAGACGCAATTTCAGTACAACTTATCTATTCAAAAAGATAGATGTTGCAGCACAGTTTGAAGGAATGAAATACCACACGAATTGCCATAAACTACTGAAGTGGAGATCATGATTTTTTGTAAAAGAAGCTTTTTAACGGGCAGAAACGGAAAAACCAAAGTGTTTTCTCCATTTGGCCTAGTTCACTCAAATTGGAGAAACTGAATGGGAGCAGAGAAAGCCTCCATATTCTATCCAATGAACAAACCAGGTGGCAAAGATTTCTCGTTCTTAAAAAAAAAAAAAAAATTGGTTGGGCACAAGATGGTTTAGTTCTCTATCAAATCTATGTTTTGGCTAGGTACTAACATTCCAATAACCAGAGGTGGGTTCAGTCTAATTTGCATGGTTTTCTGTAAGTGGAGTAGTTTAAACTGGTAGCAAACAGAATCCACATTTGCCCTCTGGTGGAAGGGGACAAGTCTTAGACTAGGGTCTTCCATTTTCCAATCAGTTCCAGTTTCCAATCACTTATACTAGTAAAAGTGTAACCTCTGTACCTGACCTGTGCTTTAAACAGTTTGTTTGCAGAGGACATGTTTTGATTTTGTCAAAAGCTCTTTTGCAGCAATACAAAATACTAAGCTTTAAGGAGTACTAGGATTCATTCTGCAGTCCAAGCAATAGAGTTATACCATCCAATTCTATTTATAAACTATATAATACAGTGCATGTGTCATGAATCCCAGAGAGATGAAAAATATATAGATATGCAAAGAGTGACATATTGATTCAACATATTGAACTGATTGTTTTTTCCTCAATTTATTTAAATGATTATAATAGTTTATCATGAGCTTAGCCCTTGAGACAGATGGTTGTAAATTCAAATTTAAGTTTAAATAACTACATTAAAATGAAGTAAACAATTTTTATCTACCATGTTCACCAGAATATAGTGCAGAAGGAAAATAAAAGCCATCACAAGGAAGGGCTTGCCTCCTATCAAGTTACATACTCTTGGCAAACTCAGTTTCTTAGACTTGCGTAAGAATTTCAACCACAAAATTGGTAAGTCACTAACTGGAATTTTAAAAGGTAAATCTCATTTTGTTTGGTTACTTTCTCTTTGACTTCATGTAGGGGAATTTTGAGTTGGATTTGGAGCAGAGAGGAAAATGGTACCCCCATCTTAAAAAGTTATTTAAAAACTGCAGCTGATAGTTTCTCTCTCTCTATTCCTCCTAACCAAAGACGCCAAATTGCTAAGCACAGTATAGTCCATAAAATAAATGTCTTTTAGTAGGCAGTAAGCGAATGTATTTTTGCCACAAAAAAAACTTTTTTTCAGATACCTGTGGAATAATGTTATCCCCTTATATCATGCAAATGCATTAGATGCATTTTCCGATCAGATTTTACCAGGGAAAATATGTTACAGTTAGTCTGCAAAGCTAAGTACAGACAGTCAAAAAGCCTGAGGCTGAATCGTTTCAATGTTTGCAGGTTTCTGTAAACTACCTAGATTGAACTGATAAGAAAGTAAACTGACGGTCACTTTTCAAACCAGAAAAGGCAGGTAGACCCCTGCAGTGCCCCATACCAGCAGTTGGGTGGCGCCAGAGCACACCTCCCAGCCTGCTAGCCACTGCTGACAGCTCGGAGACCGGTGATTCCCCCAACCATGCCCCCCCTTCAGCCTTGTGAAGAAGGTGGTAGCGTCTCTTCGGAGGAGAAGTATGATCCCTGCTGCGGTTTACCTGAGAGGGCAGTGACAATGCTGAGGAGGTAATT
>NW_017729005.1:12243264-12250619 GCF_001723915.1 Gavialis gangeticus
TCTGCCCTCCCATGCCAGGTCCTGCCCATTGGGCTAGGGAGGTGCCAGTGGGAGGGAAGAAGGGCAGGAAGCCCGAGCCCACAGCGAGCAGCCTGTACGCACCCTCACCATGGGCTCCACTCTGGTCGCGCCACCCGTGGGAGAGGGGGAACCGGGCTCTGCCCTCTGCTCCCCACTCAGGTCGGAGGAGAAGTATGATCCCTGCTGCGGTTTACCTGAGAGGGCAGTGACAATGCTGAGGAGGTAATTCCCGGCGCGCCCAAGACTGAATTTACCAGAGTGCCAGGTGCCTCGGATTGGATCCTCCCAGTGCCCCAGGCCTACTTCCAGACAGGAGTTTTCCGTGGGGGAAGAAAGAGGGGACACTGGCAGAATGAAAGCTCTGGTTAAGGGCAAAGATGCTATTCCCCAGGAACAGGTCTTGAGACCAAGACCATCTGTGAAGGCTGCTGTCAGTCAAACAGAGCAATGGCGAGGGTTAAAAGCTTGAGGGTGTGGACTGCGAAGGGACACCCGAGTATACAGGGACTTTTTTTTTTTTCTTTGAGTTTCACTGACAATGTGGATCATGAGACCGTATAGCCCAAGGGGGGGCACTGACTTGCATTAATGAAGGCAATTAGTGGAGTCCCCGAGGGAAGCCTAGCCAGCCAAAGAGGGATTGCAGCTTAAAAGGATCACACCTGCGGGGAGGCATCAGTAGAAGCACTGAGTTTGGTTTTTTTGTGTTTTTTCTCTTCTTACTAAGAAGGTGAGGATTCCCCATGGCAGTTTTTCTTTCTCCCGCTGAGTGAAGGAATCCCTCCTGACTGGCTGGATCTCAGGCATCAAGCTCAGGAAAAGCAGGGTACAAAAGAAAAGAAGAGAGATAAGACTTGTTTGCCCAGTCTGATAAATAGAACAAGTCTGGGGTCTGAGTTCTGGACAGTTTAAAGACTGTTTCCTATATCAGAGGTAATTAACCTGAAGAAGAAACGATAACTGGCCTGGAGTTAGAAAAGAGGGCCAAGCCAACCACACGCATATGTGCTGAATTATGCCTGTTAACAAAACAACTGGTTGGTATATGGCTGGGGTGAAAGAGGAGGTTGGAGCCCCACTTGAAAGGCCCACTGTGCCATAAGATTAAAAGAAGCAACATCACCTCCCAAAAGAACAATCCATCAAGTCATGACATGTGAGAATTCAGTGGAAATCAGAGTCTGATTGGCGGGGCCAAGTCTTTCTTGACAACCACGTACAGGTAAACGTCATCAGGATATCGCATGACACCCTTACGTGCCTCCAGCCAGCTAAGAGAGCGTGTAGGGGGAAATCCCCCCCCCACCAGACCCTCAGTGGGGTCCTCCCAGTGACAGGGGAGGAGAGAAGCCCCCAGCAGGGTGTTTCTCCCTTTCTTCCCCAGGGCTGGATTTGGTCTCCCTAGCCACACCCTGGGCCAGCTGAGGATGGGGTGTGGGTGGAACCTACCCCAACCCTGCACTGGACCCCCAGCCAGGGTCTCCCAGACATGGAGGTAAAGTGGAAGGGAGAAGCCCCCAGCAGGGCATTTCTCCCTCTCTTCCCCCCCACCCCTGCCACCCCCCAGAGCCAGGCCAACCACCCAGCCATGCACACATTTCAGCCAGCTAAGGAAGGGGGTAGGGGGAAGGAAAACACCCCTCCCCCCAGCTCCAGCCAAGTGAGGGAAGAAAAGCCCCCCCCCGGCTCTGGACCCCCAGCTGGCCTGGGAGGGGACATGGCCAGGTGACCAGCTGTGGGGAAGCTCACAGTGGGTGCTTTACTCCCCACCCAAGCTGGGAGGCTCGGCAATCACAGCCATGTTCACCGCCCTGGCCAGCAGGCAGGCTGAGTATGGAGTTGAAGGAAAAACATCCACCTTCTCCCTCCTTCCCCCATTCCAGACAGGCTGTGTCTGGCATAAGGGTAGAGCCCACAGTGGGATCCTTACACCCCCTACCTGAGCTGGGAGTCAGGGTAATCACCCAGCCACAGTCCCACCCCAGCCAGCAGGCCAGCTGAGGAGAGAGTGATGAGGAAAATGCCCTGCCCCCCCCAGCTCCAGATCCCCAGCTGAGCAGTGCCTAGTATGGGGAGAAGACCACTGTGGGAGCTTTGCACCTCCCCCCCGTTTAGGTAGCTGGGCTGATTCCCATGGCCAAGAAGGGGGTGGGGCCAGGAAATCCTTTTGGCTCATGGCTGCCTGGGATGGAAAAGCCTGGCGTACAGGTGGGGGTGGGGCTGCCTTGCTCTGCTAGAGAAGAGAACACAGCCCAGGGCTGCACAGTATCCTAGGATGCTGGAGGACTGTGAGTTAAGTTGCATCGGGAGCAGATCTGGGACAAATTCCATAAATCAGTTTAACCTAAATCAATCAAATCTGATAACCACATCCGTCCAAGATTATTTGAAAGCAGTTTCAGCCATTTTGAAAGCAGTTTAAGTGCACTGAACTTCTGTTCTGTTACAGGTTTAAAACAGTTGTTGATCACTTAAACTTGTTTAATGTACAACTTCTGAAAACTCAGAGAGAAAACAGAAAACTCATACAAGCTCACAAATTCACATTTTATGTGCAATTATCTCCCACATGCTTTGTTCATGAAAATCTGCCACCATAATTTAGGTTCTATTCTATATGGAATTTTAATAAGAAGATACCACTACTGCTTCAGCACTCTGTTGGAAACCACCAAACCCTAATCCAAACCTTCATTTGTGTAAACCTACAAACATCAATGTATGTAACATATCCTAGAGTTAGAAAGTACAAATAATTTGCAACACTGGGGCTTTAGCAAGTGTTACCCAGTAGAAATAATTCCCTTTTTCTTATTTTTTTGGTGTATGCTCTATAATATACAATTTTCCTTCATTCAGTCTACTTACAAGGCACAATTGTCCATATCACACTGATTTAAAAAGTGCTTGAAAACATTCTGTTGAATTTTCAAATACATGCTAATTTTAACGCCACATTTTGGTATCCAGGTATACGATAGAAGTTAAATGTGGAGTTCATTATGAACAAAATATTTTGACCATAAACCTTAGGTATTCTGTGCCTTCAATCAAACCATTGCAATTAATATGAAGTTCTAAATACAGAATATAATGCCACATAAATAGTATAACAGCCAAGTCCTGTCTAAGAAGCCATATGTTTTTTCCCATTGTTCAAAAAAAGGAGATGACTTCCCGTCACTTATGTTTCTGATTAGCAAGGTGATTTATGCCACAATCACTAAAAATGCCAGCAAGTGAATGAGAAAATGCATAGTGACTGCACCAGATGTGCACAATAAACAGGAATCCCATTGTAATCTCTGGTACTTAGTTTATATGAAGGTAATGTAAGAAACACTCTTGGATATGGCAAAGTCACTCTTTTTTTACATTTGACTATAAATGATATGAAATAAATTGTGTGTTTTATACTTTATGGCATGCATACATTGATAAATTAGGTACAGTTTTGTATCCCGACTTATCTACAAGACAAACCTGGCTAAGATCATGGGGATTAATTGCTTCAGAAGTGTGAAATGCAGCTTTTCCATTCTTTTCTGCACACTCAGTGAAGAAACAATGATTAATCACTGTTTAACTATTCTCTTGAGGATCTACAAGATTGCCAAAGCAGGACTTATCCTCATAAATCCAAAAAACACAGGTTTAGATTTGTTGCCAGCAACTGAAAGAACATGAACTTAAAGCCATTCGTTATCAGATTAAAACGATGTCAAGGCTTTAGAAAACCTACCAATGCAAAATTCTCTGTAATCTACAGCTAACAATGGAAATCAGATTATCAAATCTGATTAAAGAATACAGTTACATATGTGATCTCACACGCAATAATACAAAAAAAATCATCCCACTAATAATGAAGTCAGTATCAATACTCTAGTCTAACAGAA
Organism: Gavialis gangeticus; assembly: GCF_001723915.1. Classification (NCBI taxonomy): domain Eukaryota; kingdom Metazoa; phylum Chordata; order Crocodylia; family Gavialidae; genus Gavialis; species Gavialis gangeticus. The sequence goes on from NW_017729005.1 coordinate 12,247,185, forward strand.
GCAGCATACAATAGAAATATTTCCATTGATTTTAATACAGTGATGTCCAATAGACAGGAACTGTTGCATTTCTCTTTGCCTACAATTATACATAAAACAAGTCATATATTTTTTCCAAACACAAACTCCAAAGAAAGCCTTCACAAGTATCAACACATTTCTAGATTAGAAGATTTTATAGTAAATCAGATGGTCAACAGTTTTCTTTAAAGAAGCAGAATAAAAAAAAAGTGAATTTTGTTATATAAGTGTTGAATTATACAAGATTACCACTTCATTTTATCTGATGGTAAAAATACCAATCCTAAATGTTAAGAACTGGCTACAGTAAATGACCATAACTACATTGAATAAGATATTTTATTCTGCCCAACAAATATATTTGCAGTAATAATTCTTAATATATTTTTATAGGTCCTTACAGGTCATGGAAATATATATTACTGAAAACATCAAATATTTTCTATATATGTTTTTCCTTTTAAGAACAGGAATCAAGTATGTTAAGAATAAGAATCTAAGAGAAAAGAAATTCAGAATTAATCCCATGAGTATAGAGGTTCCATGCCAGTCATATAATGGGGATGGTATTTCTCTCCTCTTTTTTTTCTACAGACAAAAGTTCAAGAATGAATAGGGCAGGGCAGGGCAGGGTTGTGATGGTGTTTATTGTACCAGCTGTATAGCTGGTAGAGATGCAGTCAGGAATTAAATTGCACTTGCTTCTTTCCCAAACTCGAAGAAGACCCTTTTGTGCCTGAAAGCATCTAACATCTCTCTCAACTCTATGACTGGTCAAACAAACAAACAAACAAACAAACAAACAATCACCCAAATCACTCTGCTTCTCGAATCCTTCCTCTCAGCTACAATGCTCCAACCCTCTACAAAAACAAATAATGTCAGAGCTAAAGCATTCTACCCTCCCCCATTTTGCCTGCATACAGAATTGTACAATATTGGCCTTTACAATGTAATTCTGTCCAAAGTTGAAATTACAGGATTCAAATGCATTACATTTGCTATAGACACATGGAAGTTAACATGTTGCTTATAGTAATTCTATAAATCTGACTCCTCTGACAATTTGGGAAGGGAAGAAAAAGGTAGATCAACTCAACTGAGAAAAGCCTACTATTGACCAGGTGAAGCCTTAGCTTAAGGAAGAGGAACAATACTCATGGAGATGGTATTAGCTGCCCTGACAGGGTATAGGGTAAGGGAGAATTATCAGAATTACAGATCCATTCAGGAGCAAAGTGGTCTAATGGCTAGACACACAGTTAACCATGTTAGTCTGAAGTCACATAGAAGGAAGGGTAAATATTCACCTTATGAAAGCAGAACTACATAACATCACGAGCATTTGTGAGCTGAAGCTCACTTCATCAGAAGCTGTGAAAGGACATGCTTAAAGCTATGTATAAGAATAAGATAAAAAATAGGACTACAGAAACAGGAAGGAGGGGCAGAAAGGGAGGGAAGAGGGAGACAGCAGTGCCAAAAGAGGCAAACATGCAAGCAATAAATCCATAGGAAGAAAAAATATTAAATAAGATATTGCATGTTTGCCTCTCCCAGCATTGCCCCCTTCCCCACCCCCCAACCCTTTCTCCCCCCATCCTTCTGCTTCTGTATTCAATATTCAGGCACTCCCATGACTTGAGGCACCTGATGCTGCATAGAAGTTCCCTAGGTGCAAAGGACTGGGCCCCTCAAGCCCTGGGAGAACATACTGCCCACTGTTTTACAGCATCAATGGGCAATACAACAGGTTACATGTGTTTTGTTCAATGAAGCAAATCAGCTGTGTCTGGATGCACCTTGGTAGAGCTGATCTGCTTCATTTGGTGACATTTATTTCTAGCCTCTGTGGCTGCAGGGGACAGAACAAGGAGCAATGATCTTAAATTGTAGTAAGGGAAATTGAATTTGGATATTAGAAAGAGCTTCCTTATTATAAAGGACAGCTAGGCATTGGAACAGATTACCCAGAGAGGTTGTAAAATCTCCATCCTTGGAAGTTTTAAAGAGCACATTAGATGCACTTGTTTAGGATGGATCTGACAGGGATGACACTTGCTTTGGATGGATCAAAACGTGTGGCTCTGGTGACTTACTCCTCAATTCCAAACAGCACCAAGCTCCATCAGTAGCTATTTTCAACTTCTACTTTTATATAAGCCATTTCTGATACCTTTCTACGGCAGGCAACTACAAAGGTCACCAGAGAAACTAAGTTAAAGCAATCAGACATGTAGATTAAGTTACGTTATTATTTCAAAGGTACTTTTTTATATTTAAGATCATCACTACAATATGAAGTTGGTACCCCTCAAAGAGGCAAACCACTATAGCTGCCATTTCAGAACTCTTCTTTATCTTTATTGTCTCAATAGCTCCAGCTGTCTGCACCAATACTTCCCAGAGCTAAAAAGTTACAATAAAGAGAACCTCAGTGTAACCTCCTATACCATGCACAACTAATATGCTTCAGTCAAGGTCCAGAGGGACCATCCGACAAAATCAGATCCTTGATAACTAATGCAATACTGCCAAAATCTCAGTTTTGATGGTGTTATTTGCCAGCCACCAGCAAATTAACTTGATTCTTCAACCAGTTACATGTATATTAAGTCACTGAATGGCAACCTTTTAGTAGTTACATTTGGACACTAACCAACCTGTACTGGAGCTAAAGACATACTCTAGGTATAAAGGCTTTATACCATGCATTTAAAATTTGTAAATTATGAGCCAGACGTTACTTTTGCCAAACTCTCTAGATGTTCTACCCTTTATTCAGGGCCTAAATCCCGAATTCCTTTGAAAACCTGACTTTAATCATGGATGCTGAGCACTTGGAATTATATGGCTGTTAGTTTCAACAGGCAAACTGATGATTTAAATTGATCCCTCCAAAATTCCCTTCCTTCAGTTCTGGTAGAAGAGTTACAAGAACAAAGGAAGAATGAGTATTTTATCAAGTATTTCCAAAATCTTCTGAACTCCCAATTCCAGTACAGAATTTTGGGAGCAAATCACAGGAGGTAGTGGCAGATATGAGAAGGCATCTTACATACACTGAAGGAAAGATAGCAGGCCTTAAAATCAAATGGCTCTTAAAGTCCTAAACATCACCTCAATATGTCTTTGAAGACGACGATTTTCTGTAGGGAATTTTCCCAATCATTGTTCTATCACTAGACCCCCACTAACAATGGAAACACTATTATAGACTACCAAAAGGTTCGTGCCAACTATATCCAACTGTGGTAGAAAAGATTTGCAGTTCCACCACTGCTAGAATAGCCCCTAAAGGAATGATGGGAGATAAAATGACTATTAAAGAAACTAACAGCTATACTCTTGCTGCCTGGTGCTCACAAAAAAGGGATAGTAAAATACCTAGTACAGCAAAACAAGGAGAAAAAA
>NW_017729005.1:12255619-12259107 GCF_001723915.1 Gavialis gangeticus
GAATAGCCCCTAAAGGAATGATGGGAGATAAAATGACTATTAAAGAAACTAACAGCTATACTCTTGCTGCCTGGTGCTCACAAAAAAGGGATAGTAAAATACCTAGTACAGCAAAACAAGGAGAAAAAAAAAAGATGCATACACTGATGTGAAAAACAGCCTTCAAGAAACGTTACGGAAATTGTACAAAAGTATTAAAACAGACAAGCACTGAACACGAGAGAGTACCCTGCAGGGAAAAATGCGACTTAAAAACTATGATGTAAATTTTATCATGATTTGGGTATGGATGATGGATACCTAAGTACCATATAGCAAAAATATTTTTTGTAGCCAGAAAAAATTTGCTCACTTTTATGGAGTTTCCTTTTCTCTTGCGACTAGATACTCACAACATGAACAAATTCACGTGTAGAGAACAATTATTATCACATTATATATATGTATTTAAACAGTTTAAATTTAAACTGTTTAAATTCATTCATACATCTATATCTATCCATATTACTGTTTAAATTCTACAGTGGCAGCTCAATTTATTGATACAAAATTTAGATTTATGGTAATGTATTTCCTCTTCAAGACATAAATAAGGTATCTTTAATAGTTTTCTGCAATTCATTTTCACATAGCACCATATTCTCATACATTTACTACTGTAATTTATCTGCTAGAACAGCAATTCCATATCCTAAACACTACTTTAAAAAAAAAAAACAACTCTTCAATACTAACAATATGCTAGAAATATTTTTATTCTCATCTTCCAGAATTCATTGTCTATTTCTTGCAGCCTTCTATTGTACGTGTTGGATTCCACAAAAAAAAAAAAAGTACACAAGTTGCAAGATATGAGCTCAAAGAAGATGCTATGGAACTGGAGAAGTAGAATTATCTGAATAATTACAGAAGAAAGAAGTTCTCAATCCTTCCTGTCACTGTATACTGTAATTCCCTCATTCTCTCATTTTTTTTTTCAAATCACCTTCACTAGAAGAAGCTAGTATATAAACTGCACATATGCTTGCTTCTTTATGTGTACACAGAGGATTATGCAATTATTCAGAAGTATATCAGAATTTATCTCCATAACATGGGATGCCAGTCAAAAATGTCTTTCTATAAAAAGACAAAACACAATTATACTGACAGCAGACAAATTCCAACTGTTTATAATGCACAAATAACCATTTCTAAAATTTCCATCTTTGCTTTTCATCTTCTCATCATTTTATTTACTGCTAATAGGATACATTCTGCTAACTTGCCATTCCAGGGCAGAGTATTTAGAAGTCTACAAGAGACCAGTAAAAATGAGATGAAACAATTAAAGATAAAACTTTTTTCATATTATCTCGTCAATGCTACTACCATTTTCAAATTCTAGGATCTCATCTACAGGTAGCAACAATGTTTTCCACATAGTCAATGAAACTATATGTCAGTTACCTACAATATACTCCTGAAACCTTTGATTCTAACTGTTCTATAGAAGTTGTATTTTACAGGAATTCATTGTTACCCAGTGGATCACACTGCAGGACAGATTTTTCCCTGGAGGACTGATGGAAGCCTAAATCTCCAAAGCTCTACCAAAACAAGTTATTTTTCTAGTGCTACCCACTTAGGAGTTGCATAAATGTTCAGAAATACAGAAACAGATACACACATACATATGCACATATAAAAGTTATTGTCAGTGTATAAGTTACTGCTATCCTGAGACTGCAATAATTTATGTAACATCTGTTTTCATATTTTTTCTAATTTTTTCTAATTAACATGCATATTTAACGCATAAGTGCGCAGACCACCTCTTTTTCTGCTGATTTTGTCCCCTTTTTTTTTTTTTTTTGAAGTCATATACTCCTGTGGGGTGTTCAGCAGAGATGGAACATTAAATTCTGTTGAAGAAGGGTTAGGTGAATTGTAAACAAAATTATTTCAAAAACAGTTATCCAGAAGAAGTAGGTAAATATGTTTTTTTAACTCAAAAATCCTGCTGCAAGGAGTCACGTAAAAAATAAATGTCCCCACCCCCACCCCAGGAGCACTTCTTTTTCTTAAGGCATGAAACGTTTAATTGATATAAGCTCAACATACCTGAGACAGTAAGACACAAAAGTCCTAACTTCAAACTTACCATATTGCTAATCAATTTTATATTCTGTAAAAAAGCAGAGTAAAACAGTAGATGCTTTCAAATCACATCTTAGACATATAATACTATATGCATCTATCTATATATCTTTTTTTTTTTTTTTTTTTTTTTAAATATACACCTCTGTTCCCAATCCTAAAATATTTTTTTGTATACACGCAAAGCCAGGCAAGTGGAAACAACAGAAACAGCTCTAAAATAGGGAAGTAATAACATATATATGCTGTAATCGCCACAGGTTCACCTAAAATAAAGTAACAGTAATTACTAAATGAATCCAACAAAACCAAGAATGTTCAGAGCAAGACAGTTTATTTTTAACTATTTCCTAGCATCTCAAAGTTTCTCAGCTTTGAACAGTTACATTCTTCCTAGTGTACCTTGTGTAAATAAATATATGCCTTACACATTTCCTTTCTACCAATTATCTTGTAGAAACGCATACCCTTCTGGGATGGCAGGGAACACTGGGGAGCTGGGCAGGCAGCAGGCACACAAAGGTAGAGGGATTTGCTCCCCACAGATATCATTACCGTTGTCCCAAGCCAATCTCCTGACCTGCTTCCTGACTTGTGCCACAAGGCGCAGCATGGAGCCAGGTTTGGTTGGGGACAGCAGTGACAGCATGCAGTTTCCTTCTTTCAGCCTCACCTCCTTGCCCCCTCCATCCCCCTGCTGACTGGAAACAAGCACTAGAACAGGGGTGGACAATTATTTTGGTGGGAAGGCCACTTAATGAGTTTTGATGAGCAGTCAAGGGCCACACACACGAACATTTCAGAAGATACCATTTTAACAAATTATAGATAAAAATAGATATAATAAAAATCAAACATCTACAATTAACATGTTTTATTTGCAAAACTAATTTTGCCCTGATTTATGGGGTTTTTTTTTTTTTTTTTAGAGTAGTGCATATAGAGGTGATAGCATAATAGATCAGAATAAAGTCTTACTCTTGTATATCATGTACTGTGTGTGGGGGTGGGGGCATGAGGTGTATGTGTGGGGTAGATGCACGTGTGGGGGGGGGCTGCCTGTGCACTAGGTCCTGGGAGCAGGGGGGCAGGGTGCGTGTGCAGCAGAGCTTGCCCAGGCAGTGCAGATGCAGTCTGCCCCATCCCTCTATCCGGCCCATGCCCCTGTGATGCTCTGCATGGGGCCGAGCCCTGCCTGGGGCAGTCCGTGCCACATTCCTTCCCACTGGCCCCATAGCCTGGAACAAATCATAGAAAATTAGGGTTGGAAGGGATCTCAGCAGGTCATCTAGTCTAGCTCCCTGCTCAAAACAGGCCCATTCCCAACGGCATCATCCCAACCAAGGCTT
>NW_017729005.1:12259133-12270785 GCF_001723915.1 Gavialis gangeticus
GGGCCTTAAAAACCTGCAAGGATGGAGATTCCACCACCTCTCTAGGTAACCTATCCCTAAAGCTTCCCCTCTCTCCTACTGAGAAATTGAGAAAGTTTTTCCTACTATACAACATAAATCTCCCTTGCTGCAACTTGAGACCATTGCTCCTTGTTCTGTCATTTCCCACCACTGAGAACAGAATATAAAGACATGAACATATTCCTCAAATGTCAAACACTGCTCATTCAGAAGACAAGCTGAATGCCTCCTACAATTATTTTAACTATAATTGCACCAAATTCTCTCCACAGATGTGAGCTATAAAGCTTGCCAAAACACTTTATTTGTAGTTCCATTTAAGAAAGAAAATGCCAGTGGCTAGCAGGCACCATGATATGATGCCCAAAGATAGCCTGAGTTATGTCCCAGCAATCAGCTATGCACTGAAAGAAATAACACCGTTTTTCAAAGAAGAATTACCACTATGTGCAGCAAACATCTTATTGCCCACATTCCAATTCCTTTTCCCAAAGCACACATTTTAAGATTACAAGATTTACAGTTGTGGCAAAAAAGGAATACTTTGGCCCCACTCTGAAAACCAGAATAGGACCTCATTGGCTAAGTACAGATAGTCAAAAAGGCCAAGGCTGAATCGATTCAGTCTTTGCAGGTTAGTTTAAACTGAAACAGAAGTGAACAGATGTTTACTTTTGATTCAGAAAATGCAGCCATTCAACCAGGTTCATCTTAAACCAGTTTCAGCCATTTTGAAACTGGTTTATGTGCACTGAGCTTCTGTTCTGTTACAGGTTTAAACCAGTTTCTGATCACTTAAACCCATTTATGTGCAACTTCTGTCCCTACCCATTTTCAAAGTGTTTCCTTCCTCACTACTGAATTTATAAAAGCTAAAAACAAAGCCATTTTTGTAAGTCTTGATTTTAAAATACTAGATAGAGTTGAGAGTGTACAATATCAAGTTTCCACTTCGACCATATTTTTACAGGAAGTTGCAATGATGATTACCTTTGTATTTGTATACGAACACCAGCAATTTGCCATATTTTAACATGAAAAGCCAAAATAAACTGTTCATCATATATACAATAATACATGCAATCTCCTGATTTTGGTTATTCTGGACTCCACTGAAATCAAAGCGAGTGCTGATATTGCAGTCCAAACACAGAACACTTTTATATTTAAAAAAAAAAAAGGAAAGCTATGAATTTTTTTCCCCAACCACTCCTATTCCCCACTTTTCTCCATCTTCATTTATATTGTAAGCTATTTAAAGTGAAATCAGGTGTTGTGTTTTCTGTTTGTACAGTGTCTAACATAAGAAAGACCCTATTCTCACTGAAACTCATAATGGTATGGACATGCTGTTGTTCTTCTGAAGTGCTAAGGATTTCCTGGGAACTTGCAACGATAAGAAAATATAATGGGAAATGTGAGTACAGCCATTCAAGTACCAGGTCATCCAAAGCTCCACACAGCTTAATGGAGACTAACTCCATAGCCTCAGGGTATGTGTGCAGGGATCCCAGTGTGCTTTGCAGAGGCCCCCTATCTCCAGAGGTTCCCAAAGACAGATATATGCAAATGAAAACACCAAATTGGCTGGCCACCCAGGGAACCACAGCCACCCAAGGTGCTGGCAGTGCAGAGAACAAATGCACCTCTTCAGTTTCCACTAACAAAAGCTCATCAATTTTGCTTCCAAGACACAATACCACCCAGTTATCTGGTGACTCCTGATCCAGCTTAATCAATTTTTGACTTCCTTTTTAAAAAGCTATGAAGACCACAGAAAACCACCTTAGTCATGAGTTCATTCAAACAAACGAGACAAAATAGGTCTGTAGTTAAGGGTTTGTTTGGTGGATTTTTTCCTCTTTTATATCCAGAGGACAAATTTTGGCAAACTATGAGTATTAGTTCATATAAATGAATGCAGAGGAAACCTGGAATGTCTTTAAGCCCAGTGTCAACAGGTCCAGTGCATGTTGTATCCTACCAGCATTGGGTCAGAACCTGGGTTGTATCCTACCAGCATCAAGTCAGAACCTGGCACCATTTCCTCCGAAATTTATTGAACTCCTGTTCAGGCCGCTGAGCAGCAAAATGTATAGTCACACCGACACAACCGAGGCTGGGGCTACACAGTCTCTGGTTTGCCAATCAGATCAGTACAGGCAAGTTCAGAGTGAGAAAGGTAGTATAGAAAGAATTGCTGGATAAGCAGCAGATGCTGGCACTTTAATTCACCATCTCATCAACCCATGGGAAGTCAGCAGAGGGTGGGAGAGTACCTATGCTAGTTCCACTTTGGGGAGCGGGGGCAGAATGCAGGGTGGATCCAAACTTGGCACCAAGCACACACTGGCCTCCTGGAAACAACCCCACCCTACAGTGCTCTAAACACTGGCTCCTCTTACAGAGAGGACCAAAAAAAAGTCACCCCATTGCCCTATAAATACAGTACATCTCAGTACAAAATGTAACATCTGTCCACATGCTAAGTGTCACATGCAAGCTAGTAATAATAAACTAAGTTTCTAGATTCCTTGGAGGCCCCAGAATAGAGTTTCAAACTCTACCACCCTTTCCCATTGTTCAAACCTACTTTAACTCACCATCTACTTCTGACCTACGGCTGAGGTAAATGACCTGCTCTTTCTAATGGTCAGCTTCTTTACGGTTGCCAAGGACAAGCTCCTCATTATGGCAATACTTTTCTAATCATATCTCCTTCCCCTCCTTTGCCTCTCTAATAGCAATCTTTTTCTTTCTTAGACAGTGCTGGCTAGGACAGCCTAGTAATCCCCACTTTTTAGCTTCACTCTGCTTATCAGTCAAACTGTGTGAAATTTTAAGAGAAGTTTGAGTTCTCACATCTGATTATTTTCAATTTTCAAATGATCAAACCCTATTAGTGGCACAACAGCAAGGGGCATAACAGCTGATAAAATAATTCTTTACCAAACCTAGTTGCTCACTTTTTTAAAAGCTCCATCATCCCAACCCTCCTCATACCATGTGCCAATATTATTGTTTGTTGTAATAATGGAGGTATTATCATGAAATACTTACCAAAAAAAGCTTCAATAATAAAGCACAACAGGTTTTAGTCAGCTGTCCCTAAAGATAGAGAACTTAGGATGGTATTAACAAGGCACTGCTTCTTTCCCCATAAAACATAGCTTAAAGGATCATAGGAAAGTAGGGCTAGAAGGGATCTCATGAGGTCATCTAGTCCAACCGCCTGTTCAAGGCAGGATCATCACCTGACTAAATCACCCCAGCAAAGTGTCTGTCTAACCTGCTCTTGAAAAAAGTTTTCAGGGATGGAGACTGCACAACTTCTCTAGGTAAACTGTTTCATTGCTTAACTACCCTCATAATTTCTCCTAATCTCCAATCTAATTTTTTTTTGTTGCAGCTTGAGGCCATTGCTCCTAGTCCTCTATCCTATAGCAAAAAAGAGCCCATATCCATCCTCTCTGTAATCTCCCTTCCCATATTTGAAGATTATTATCAAATCAACCCTTCTCTTCTCTGGTCTTCTCTTCTCCAGACTAAATAACCCCAATTCTTTCAGCCTTTTCTCATAAGTTTTGCTTCTCAGGTCCCTAACAGTTTTTATTGCTTTGTATGGGACCGTTTCCAAGTTGTCCCCATCTTTGAAATGCAGGGCCAGAAACTGGACACAGTACTCCAGGTGAGGCCTCACCAGAGCCAACTATAACAAAAGAATCACTTCCCTTGATTTGCAAGCAACACTCCTGTTGATACAACCCAGTATGCTGTTTTTTGCACACCAAGAGCACACTAATGGTGCGTATTTAGCTTATAGTCCACTTTAACCACCACATCCTTCTCTACAATCATTCTGTGTTTGTGTATGCAATGATTCTGTCCCAAGTGCAGGAGATGCAAGTAGGACAAGTGCAGATTCATCTCATTGATTGTAAGCCATTTCTCCAATCTATCCAGGTCATTCAGGATCCTAGCTCAGTCCTCCAAAGTGTCTGCAATCCCACCCAACTCATGTCATCTGCAAATTTGCTAAATAGACACTCAGTTTTATCATTCAAATAATTAATGAAGATATTGGACAACAGTGGACCCAGGACACATCTCTGAGTAGCTCCACTTGATACCTCCTCCCAGCTAGACATTGAGCACTAGTCATTGGGCAAGATGATCCAACCAGCATTGTATCCATGTTACAATACTTTCAATTTGTCTGTATTTCCTTAGGTTGTTAATGACAACATTGTGGGAGATATGGTCAAAAGCCTTCTAAGCCAAAAAAATAATCTGCCTTCCTTAAAAACTGTTCACCCCACCCTCCATATGGGAACTCAATCTTCCCATGGTCTTATGAAAGAAAGATGAGGAAAGGTACACCATGGGTAGGCAGAAACCAATAGGCCTAATGTGGTGACTTACAGACCTTTCCTTTTTCTTCTCTGGACCTAAAGTCATCTAGTCCAGACATGAAACCAAGTGGACAGAGTTGTTTCTCTCTCCCTGCAACCCTGAATAAGTAATTCCAAAGAGGAGTAGTATTTAAGCAACACACCCCTACTGACAATTTCTTACTGATTAACTAATTGCAGCTGCACACTGGCTGCTAGCAAATGTTAAAAGCAAAACAAAACAAAAAAACCAACATGCTTTACCAGAAGCAGCAGCACATTACTTCAAGCCTGTTCCAGAGCACTGTATAGATCAGGTGCATCAGCAGGGCTTTTTGGCACTTATCTGAAGCTGAGTCAATCAGCTATTAAATAAAAGCCCTACTAAACCACCCAATATATACAGGCTTTGGACAAGCCAAGTCCAAATAACATAATGCTTCTTCTGGGCATGCACTGGGCTTGGAGTGGGAGTATGCCAAGTTTAAACAAAAGCATCAGTTTGAGGTTTGTTTGTTTTTTTAACATCTGCAAGCAGTCACTGATTTTAAGCAATTCCCTAACTCAAGGTGTTGGGTAGTTTGGCCTACATTCTTTGGTGCTTAACTCTTCCCATGTTGTGCTCATGGAGCTTAGGAACCTCACTCTGTGTACTATATTCTGCTTCTGGTGCCAGACACCCAAGCCCTTTTTAGGATCTAATCCCAGAAGAGCAGAGTGACATCCACTTGCACACAGCCTTACAAGCAACTGTCTTTTTGTTTTGCATTTGCACAACACCTACCAAAATCCAGGCATGATCCAGTATCAATTACCCCTGCACCACAACACCACAAATTAACTACAAACAAAATAGTATGCTATCACATAGAAATAATTTAGGAAAAAGTCTTTTTTTCTAAACTTCTGAATGTTTGTTGACTTTCATATCTGGTCTTGACCCATGATATCATACTATAAATAACAATGCTTCTACAGAATCATAGAAGTATATTGCCAAGGTATATCTTTGAAATGTTTTTCCCCTTTCTGACCTAACAACAATTTTAAAATATACCAATATTTTCCACCATGTACTCTTTATAAGATTCTGTACCATCAGCAGGTCATTGCAAGCTCTCTCTGAGAGGACTCAAAGAGAGGCTGAATTGGTAAGCTGAAGACCTAAAAAAAAGCATATACAAAGCTTGCATCTTTCTTAATGATTTACTGAAAGCAGCAGCTCGTTTTAATAAAACCATCCCAAAACATAAAATTGATTGAACCAACTGCTGTGCAGGGCATACACAACAGCTGATCAAAATCATTCAAGATTTTTATTCCCACAGAATCTCTCCAGAGCTTGTATGTGCCACCTTATTACTTGAATTCTGATACAAAATGATTTAGGTAAACAGGAAAAGTAAGACTTGCTCAAATCTGTACGGCAAAGTTCATCAACATAAATGAAGCCCAAGTCAATGTAATTTCTTCCCTGCTATTACTATATATGATTGAAAACCTGCAAACATATTTTTTTGTCTTTATACACAAACAGAATATATTTTCAGATTTTCAATAATCTTGGAACTAGAGGTTGATTCTACTTTCCCATTGTTTACTTTCAAAAGAATTTAACGTGTTAGACCCAATTCACAGAATTACAAAACAAACCCTGTAAATTTTTTCAAGAGGACACATCATGCCAACCATTTGGAAAAGTTTGACAAAGCAAAATCCCAACTATGCAAAGTTTCCTTTAAAAACACAAAACAGCAACTTGTGGGGGAACAAAGAAAACTTTTCCAAAGAACGCAGCCACAAACTTAAGATTTGCTATATGAATATCATGGAGGGTTTATTTATTTCATGTCTCAAGAAAAGTTCACCTTTTCAGAGCATGCTATATCAGGCTTTCACTTGTCTTTTATAGCAAAGTAATTTTATGGTATTGTGTCACAATGAAGGACAAAGATAAGCCAACTGTTTAGATTCCTCTCCTTTATGTTGTGGCTTTGATCACTAACAATGCTCTGTGAACAGCCAACAGAAGGCTGACATTTCATAAAATATGCAGTGATAAAAACTAATACTGTAGCATCTGGGAGCGATATATAAAATGCAGAAATACACCTAATAACTGTGATCTTAAATTACAAGTTACTAAAAGCTAAATAAGCAGCATACCTAAAAGAAATAGTAAGATTAAGGCAAGATTTTTATGCTTCTATTTCCTGAAAAATAAGTTTGAAAAAATTAATCCAAGAAACATAATCCATTATTATTAACAATTCTTTTGGTGCTCTTGATCTTGAAAGCAGCCTTCTCAGATGAGCACTTCTTTGCCATATCATTAGGTCTCAGCAAAAGCTAACCATATTTTAAAACATTCTTTGTGCAGCATTAAGGCTCTAATGCTTTGGGGAAGTCCTTTTATTGTCTCCCTTAAAATATAAAATCACACAAAATGGTTCTGAAGTTCAGGTACTGCCTTTTCACTGCAATGGCAAGAGTTGGAACCTTGGTTTCTCAAAGTAAGTAAACAGCCTTCCAATTCTGTGTAAACAAAGTGAATCTAGAACTGTATATTGATTTTTTTTACATTATATTATTTATATCTGGAACAAACGCATTCATGAAGTCACATTTATAAAACGGGACAATATCCTGGAAAGCAGCAATACTAAAAAGTACTTAAGGTCTTGGTAGATAATCAATTGCTTATGAGCTCCCACTGCAATGCTGTATCCAAGAAGCTAAATGCAACCCTTGGTAGCATAACATGGAAATATAAAATAGGAATACAGACATGATACAATCAGGTCATGAGGCATTAGGTGAGACTATTGATGGACTAGTGGATTCAGCTTTGATATCTCCACTTCTAAAATAGTGTTGAAAAGGTAAAAAGGTTAAAAAATGGATTACAAGAATGATTAGAGGTCTAAGAAAACCTGCTTCGTAACAAGACGGACAAACTCAATTTATCTAGTTTACTGAGATAACGGTGTCTAAAAGTACCGACGCATGTGAAAGGTATAATAAACAGCTCTTAGGCAGAAAAAGGCATAAGAGAATCCTATGATCAGAAGCTGAAACAAAACATTCAGATTAAGAAAACTGTAATTATTGAGGCAATACAGCTAGGCACAGGATGAATTCTCTATTATTTGAAATTTTTTTAAAAGCAAATCTAAATAGCCCAAGTGGAATTTGTGGTCTTGATTCAAAAAATACTGGATACCCATATTTGCCTGTATTAAGTATAAAATGTGGATTAGATAGTTACAATTATAACGGGTCCCTTTTTATCCTCAAACCTTTAATAAGAAAAAAGTCATTATATGGGGTACAAACACCTTACAAGATAGCTTCATGAATCTACTCTTTACACATTTGTGATTGTGCAGAGCACACTTTCCTCAAACCTACTCTGCCTGTGGTATTTACAACTATGTTTACATGGAAAAGTAGTTTTAGGTATGCACCTTCCCTTATTGCAAAGCATCTTTTAAAAACAAGAACTAGTACTATAATGACACATGAACATCCACAACCCACAGCTCAGGAGCTTGCAATCCAGGTGATGTAACTATCATATGAATATGAAACAACTAAAAAACTCAATCTGCTGCCCCAAAAAACTTCTGTATAGAGACATGATAGTTTCCTCACACCACCAAAAACCAGGTAGGACTTGTTTAGATTAGATACAACATCTAGAACAGTACCACTAAGAACCAGTTACAAAGTAATTAATGTTTAATTTGGGGCTTTAGTATTAGGCCCTCATCTACTACTATCAGAACTTCCTTTTATGTAGCAGGTAAAAAAAAAAGAGAGAAAGAAAAAAAGAAAGAAAAGAATGCGAAAGAAAATCCATATTTGGTGCCTGCAGAACTGTGAAGCATATTTTCTGTCTGAAAAAACCATAACAGTTTAAGTATGTGGGAGGCAATTGTCCTTGTGCTTATAATTAGCATCTGAATTTAGGGATTTCACTGCTTAATGCACACCCACCCGCCTGTTATTCTTACCATGGTTTTTTATGTCACTTAATGGAGATGAATGCTCTTTTCCCACCTCATATTTACATCAATGCTATTTAATTTTTTTAGGCTGTTATAATAGGTTAAACAGCAGTCTCAACATCACTCTTCATCTCCCACTGGACGAAGCATGGCATTACAGGACTGAGAATAGATGAAGGCATATTTACATTCATAATGTTCTTCAGCTATAACATTTATGTAAATTATGATTTTACATTTACAAATACTACACTTTCAGTTTCACTGAATACTACACTCTTTTTTTTTTTTTTATCATAAAACTTCCTATGTATGTTACAAACCTTAGAAAATACCAATGAAAAATAAGGGAACTGTCCAAGCACTGAAACAGTGGTTATAAACTATATGCTTCTGTTCCAGGAATTAAACTTGTATATTAAATTCTTTCTACCTCCCTGAAAACAGAGAGCTGAACTAAATCTCTATACCTACTGGAGCTGTTCCTTGTTTTTCCTTGCACTGCTCTTGGATCACATAAGACATACAGAACATTTCAAAACTACTTTTCATTTAGCTTTTCCTAGATTCGCGTGGATCATCCATGATTTACTGAAACACATAGAGATTATTGCTTTATGAAGAAAAATGAAGTCTCTCTCATTTGTATACATCAAAATTCAATTTGCCGATTAACTGACAAAACATTACAGAGGCATACAGTCAGATCCTTGTCCATCTATTAGGCATTTAAGTGCAAACTTATGCCACCCTGCACAAGTTTCTGAAGAATAATAATGCAAAAGGGAGTGAAACACTCCCATAGCTAAAATGAACAGAGTAGATTCTTTAAATGATTTTCAGGGCAGAAGCAAAAAAATGTTTAAACATTGTTTAAACACCAAATACATGGAACAGGATTTGGCCCCTTCTTGAATTAAGAGTTGCAGCCAAACATTACAAACATTTGCAGACATTAAAGGAGAAAAATGGAAATTCTCTATATATAAAACTTAATTAAGAATGAAAAAAATGCAACTGAGTATACAATTACACATTTAAAAAATCCTCAACTTGAAAATCTATGGAAACATATATAGCTAGGTTTGCCTTACATTGATTAACGAAGACTGCAGATTTTTCTCTGCGCTTCACCACTTTCTTTCTGATTTTGCAGTGATGTCCTCTTGTAATAACTTCTTTTTTAAAAATAAAAAGAACATAGTGTATGTATCTGTAAAACCATATCAGAAAAAAATCCCTATATTGTTAAGAGTTATTTTGAAACAAGAAATTATTTTATTTTGGTCGAGACCTTTATATGATATTTGATGATGGTGGACATAACAATGGAAAGGTTTTTGTGACCATCAGTTTGAAATAGATACAAAACATTTCAGTGGTGCTGAATCCTGTACATCTGAGCACCAACATGTTAAGTCACCTCAAAGAGCTAGGAAAACAATATAGATGCAAAGTGCTCATGTTGACTGACTATGCAGGAGATGAGAAGCTGTGTCGAACTAGCTATTTTCTGCAGGCATTTTTCAACATGGAATTGCATTAGCATGACGCAGCTTTGAAATGCAACAATATTAAGAAGTACAGGTAGTTCCCCACTTGAATGATAGTGGAACACATTTATCCCGATGAAAATGGAAAAACAGCATTTCTGGCTACCAGTTCTCTTTAAATATTATTGTTTAGAGATAAGTTTAAAAAAAGGACACCAAGTTCATGAACCAGTTTGACCACTGGAGCAGATATTATCAAGGTAGGAAAAAACCTCAAAATGCTTCTCCTGCCTAATATCACTCCTCCTTCCTGGATTAAGCTTGTGCCAGATATTTTCCATATAAGTACCTATTTCCCCCAGACTCTGGGAGAGCAGACATCTGCCTGTCTATGCCTGATAATGAGCAGACAGAGCTGGGTGTCATTAACATATTGATGTGAAACATGGTTATCATTAGGCAATCCCCACAGTGACCCTACAAATACAGAGAAAAAGAGGATGTGATTGAATTGTGGGATCCCACAAGCAAAAACTCTTAGTGAAGTGGGTCTGCCCATCTCAAACCTCTGGAATTCATTCATGGAGAGTAAAGCCAGATTAACATGCCAGTTACATCCTAGAGATGAAAATGTAGCAGTATAATGTTCAGTCCTAAATCCATTTTTTCCTAGAGCACTTTAAGGAGCAAGTATTCCAATATAAAAACCTGCCTGAACAATATTCTAAAAGAAAGAATATTCCCAGCTACCATGGGAATTTATAAAAGTAGATAATAAGGGATTTATCTCCACTTCAAAAGTCTTTCATTTGTTATTACACCTAAACAAAAATTGGCACTACCTTTCATTAAATGCATCTGTGCCATTGTCTCATTGTATATTTAATTAGAAAAATGAAAGGATATATTTGTCTAACAGAACAAGTACAATCCTGAATAACCTGAGTGACAAAAAGATAATCTGATTAAAGAATTTATATATTTTAATTATTCCTAGCAAAATTAACTAGTGGTTATAAACCTTCATGCTCTTTCCAACCAATCTTGTAATTAAAATGCTCATAAAAAGGGCCTTTTAAACTGCATTGCCAAAGAAAACTGCAACATTTTTCCCCCATGTGGTAGGCCTTGTTACTGTAGTATGAAAGAAAGCATTCATACATCACCAGCATCAGAGCAAATCAAAGAAATCACACATTCATATATAAAAAAAATTCTATACAATTAAAGGGGTGCAATGGTTGAAAACAGAGATAGAGCAATGTCCTAAGTGAAGGAAGTCAGGACAGAGCTCCGATCTATAGCCTGCACGCTCCAGGCAGGGGCGCACAAGCAAGGGATCGCGGCTCTGCCCTGGCTCCAAACCATGCTGTCACGGTTGCAAGCAGCCATGGCAGAGCCGCAATCCCCTGCTTGCGTGCCCCTGCCTGGAGCGTGCAGGCTACAGATTGTGGCTCTGTCCTGACTCCGGAGAAAGCTGCCCCCATCCCAACTTCCCAGCAGCTCCAGAGCAGCCCCCTGCAGCTGCGTGCTGCTGGCAGGGCTGGGGCTGGTCTCCAAGGCAACCCAAGCCTCAGCTTTCCTTTACAGGTGTGGCTGGGGGCTCCATGGAGACCAGTCCAAGCCATGAGGGCAAGGGCTGCTGGGAAATGGAGTCTGGCAGCCAGCAAGAGGCAGACAATTTCCCTGCCTCTGATTTAAAAGGCATCTTTGAAACCTTCCTGGACAACTTAGCAT
>NW_017729005.1:12275785-12303316 GCF_001723915.1 Gavialis gangeticus
CAAGCCTCAGCTTTCCTTTACAGGTGTGGCTGGGGTCTCCATGGAGACCAGTCCAAGCCATGAGGGCAAGGGCTGCTGGGAAATGGAGTCTGGCAGCCAGCAAGAGGCAGACAATTTCCCTGCCTCTGATTTAAAAGGCATCTTTGAAACCTTCCTGGACAACTTAGCATTAGATTCTGCAGAAACTCCATGAGCCAGAGTTTTAGGGTAACTCATTCCAAGCATCTCACTATCACCTATTTCAGACCCCAACAAAGTCCTGTAAGACTGAGACAAGTCATGTACAATATGTACAGTTATCTAACTATACTTCATCAGGACCTTTTGAAACAACTAGGAGGCTGAGAGAAATACAAATAACATCTAAGATTCATGAAAACAGATGAGCCACTCTAGTAAAAGTGGGGTGGGCCTTGGCATCCCAACTCCAGGCTGCTGGCATGCTGACATCTGACACCTAAAAGACAGCATTAGTGAAGCCTACATCCTGGCCATACGTTTCCTCACCTTTATAACAGCCCTAGGAATGGTAGATGTACAGAACTGCTTGATTGTATGGTTTCTTTTCTGTTACCACTGTGTATCAATAAATTTGCCTATTATCGAATGGAAAGGTCGTAGTCGGTCCGAGGGTTGAGTAGCCCCCACCCGGAACAAGGCAACTGGGTCCTAAATCCAGAGCCAGCACTTGGGTTCACATTACTTCACAGGTTAAATATGTTTGGTCAGTGTTGTCATTATCTAAATTAAAACAAGCCAGACTGAATTACCCAACAAATCAGTAAGGCTGAAGTACAACCCTGTTTGATAGAAGAAGAAATAAAAATTTTAAATATATAAAAGAGACTAGCTTTGGAAGGAATAAAGGAAATAAGTTATTTATTTGCATTTAAATTTTTTTCTACATCTTTGGAGAAATTCTTTGCTTTAAATAAAGGTTCAAACAAAATAATCACAGGCAAATCATGTGGAGTATGCATAATTACTTTTCCACCAAAGAATGACGACCGTGATTTAAGCCAAAGACTGAAAATCTACACAATATTAAGCCTTCAAAGGACTACATCAAGCTTACTACACAGCGCAATACACAGGTGTGTCATTTTTACACAATGTTATGAATGGCCAGTGTACTAAGCCTCCTAAAAACTCTGTTAATGTTCTTTCCTAAAATAATATTCATATTCTTTCAAGTAATATTCATTGCTTTCCCTAATGACATTTTTAAAGGAGCTATAAAAGTAGCCAAGGACAGGAGATTCACCCCTCAAGCAAAGAAAAAGGGAACAGCTGCATTTTGGTTGCCTAATTTTAGTCATGTGGACAGAGCACGCAATTTCAGTTTTCTTTCTTGCCTGCTCATTCTCATTTAGCAGTCAAATACACCATCAGGTATACTGATTATATGTCAACTATGGCATTTCATGAGGAAGTCAAGTCAAAAGAGCAACTACTAAGAACAACAGTCCCTGGGACAGCAAAAGCCAGAATTTCAGTTTGCAACAACTTTGGGTCCCAAGTGCCAAGAAGTTTGCTCTTGATGTAGTTTGCTATGGCAGAAAATGATTGTTCCAACCAACAGAAAGGTTTAACTTTCTCCAGTACTTACATTGGGAATGGAAGAATGCATCCTATTATACTAGCAAATCAAATTCGTACTACTAAAAGCACACTTTACCAAAACACACACATGCACAAAGGCAAGTCTTCGTAATGGAAGGAAGATTTTCCAACACTGTTCCCCATATCCACAAATAGGTTCATATTTAACCTATGAACAACAGTTTACATTTTGGAAATACGAATTTTAAAAAGTTTTTTTGTAGAAGAACTTTCCATTACAGTTTTGACTGCTTTTGAAACACTGATCTGTTCCTTAATAGAAGGCAGTTAAGATGCTTTGACCACTGAATATTCTTTTCTTTTTTTCAAGAATAAATAATTCCCGAATTTATAGAAGTTGGGATGATCTATGCTAACAGTATTTTCATTTTTTAAAATTTCAGGCATTTGCAGGCAATAAGAAATGTGCAAACACAAATTAGATGAATGTTTGATAATATTGAAATGACATGTCCAGATACATATAGAAATGAAGAAAAATATCAAACCTACAAGTCTTCACTTCTTAACTCTATTTGACAGTTCCAAAAATCTTAAAACACAACCATAGGAACTTTCTGCCCCATGTCTGGTCACTAAAGAAATTGAGGTTAACCTTTAATTTTTAATGTCACCTGCAGCCAGCGACTGCTTTTGCTAATGCAAGTGACAGATAAACAGAAAAACACTCCCAAGATGATACACAAAGCACCACACACCATAAGTGCATTTTTATTTTTATACCAACTCAATTTCTCAAATGGATAACCAATGTTCCTACTAATTTACATTAGGAATTGAGTGAGGCATGAAAATTGTTCTGATGCAGAGGCTCTATTTCTTTAATTTACTGTATAGTACACACTACTTCTACAGCAGGTCTGGCAACACGATGCATGCTTAAAGAATGCACACAAGTTGAACACATGTATATACATTTAAAAACAGATATCAGGAAGGATTTGAAATGGTATGGAACACAAAAAAAGGTTAAATGGAATTAGTACTTGTCATGGATTTGAGTGCAACAGTTTTCCAAAAGCTGTTCAGATCGAAAGATGTTTGAAGGTCTTTAAACACATAAGTTGGTGCTTCACATAGAGCAATACCAACATTGTAAATGGTATGGTGTGAACATTTCCAGGTTTTCAAATGACTCTTTAAAAATACCTCATTTGTGTCATCTCATTATTTGCTCAATTTTTCCAAGTTAAATATTGCAAATATTGGGGTAGCAATTAAGTTAAGGCAAAATTAGGAAATCTTTGAGGAAGAAACAAACTTCTTTTTAAAAACTGCTTTGTTGTTTACGTGAGAAGAAGTTTTGAATTAGATACTGAATCACACTACTCTGAACTGCGCCACACAGAGGGCACATACGTGCAGGATACATTTGGGGGAGGAAAATGCAGATAAATTTGTATCGAGGCTGCCTCTGTTCCACCAATTCCATGGAAAATAAACTATGATAGTTAGTGCTATTCATAACCTATAAGGGCTAAGAATTTAATTTTTTTTTTTGTTTAAAACGATTATATTTTAAGTGAGAAAAAATGCAATAAAGGAAGCACATCAAATGTGGTGGCAGTTTACAAAGACTGGACTTAAAGCAGCTTTGGCCACCTACTGGAAAGACATGATAAACTAATAAATCAACATGTTTATAGATGTCAGAAGTAGAACTGTGTGCAAAAAATGTTTGCTATCAATAAAACCAAGCAAACTGAACAGGCTCCTAAAGAACAGCATAAACAAAACGATCCAGCTCAGCAGTGACAGGTGTTTTTTGAAGTATAAACACAACAGCCTTTCCCTTAAATTGGTATTCCCAGAACATTCTGCAGTCAATACTATTGGGATACGGCCCAACCACTAGAATAGGGGTGTCCAGCCTTTTTGAATGTGGGGCCGGATCATGAACTTTTTAAATCACCCAGTGGGCTGGCGAGCCATATTCAAAGACCTCACAGGAAGCGGTATTACATCACCCCCCCACACACACCCTTGGAAACTAAAGTACAGCGTTTACTTTCATTTCCCATCACAGCACCTCGGGCCTCAGAAAACAGCTTGTAGGGCCTCATGGCAGCCCGCAGGCCATATGTTGGATAAGCTTACACTAGAATAATGGAAGGAACCAAATTAAAATTTCTGACACCAAAACCTTGAAGTACAGTTTGCATCAAGACACCAAAAGTAAAAATACGGCAAAGAATTAAGAGATTAAAAGTAAATTTTGCTAGAAAAATCTTTAATTGTTGATTTACCTTACATGGATAATGCACTAAGACGCTCCAGATTCCTTATGAAGATTTGCATATAATGAAATAACAGAGCTGACAAACTGAACTCTTGGTTCAGGTCAGATAAATATTTTATAGGACCAAATATAGAACAAAAAGTTGGGGAGGAGGGGCAAGAGACAAAGGGACAGTTTTGACCACCGAAAACTGTGTGTACTTTGCTCAGTATAGATTTAAAAGCTCTAGGTTACAAAGTTTCCCTTACTCCCCCGAGGAAACTATTCCAGAGTCTAGCAAATTCTGTGATTAAATTATTTCCCCAACATTTGCCCTACACCCTCCAACTATATATTGATTTCCTTGAATGTCTGGATTCTTCTTTCTGCATTGCTAGTTTACCAATAACTTTGTATTCTTACATTTATCACCTAAAGGAATAAGAAATAATTAATGAAAGTTCATGTTACAAGCACTAGTAGTGTATGCTATGGATAGTTATAAGCCTATCACACAAAGGTGTTATTCTGGAGTTCTCAGCAAATTTGACACATTGGTCACCACCTACAGATAAACAATTAACATTTATTAATAAGTTGTTTTAAAGATTACCAAAGTGAATAATTTCTCTCAAAATAAAAAACACATTAAATACAAACAACAATCCGATCTTTTTAATGGGAAACAATGTAAATGTCTGCATCTCTGAGGGAAAAAAAGGCAAGTTGCTCTATTCAAAGAGTTTATCTTAGGAAGAAAAACATCTAGGCACTTGCAAAACAGGGGAGGCACAGGACCAGAAAGGGACAGGGCTTTTGTAGTATATAAGCCAGAAGAACTAGAGCCAGAGTAGGGTCCTATCTGCAAGGCACGAACATGAACATAGGGGTAGTTGGAAATCACAACTTAAACCCTTAAGGCGAGTAAGGTTGGGAGAGTTGATCACCTTAGGCTCTTCAATCTCTGAAGGCAGCCTCCCTTTGCATTAAAGTTCCATAAATGTGTGACAGGTGAGAAAGCAAAGCAGGACCTTGACAGACAGAAGAGAAAGCAAGCCTGGGCATCACAACAGTCCTCAATTGCCTAACCTGTTGCACACAATTACCAGGGATCTACTTAATTCTCAGCTTCACAGATTTCATGGATACCATGAAATCCAAAACTGTTTGCAACTCTCCCCCTGCCCCCCCCCCAAAAGCTTAATAAAAATAAAATGCTTGCTCCCCAGTGGGAGCCAGCAGTTCTCACTGCCAGGAGGAGAAGCCACCAGCTGGAAGGGTAGCACAAAGGGTAGCAGACAAGATGGCAGCTGCCCCCTCATGCCCTCCCCCCCAGGGCCTCTCCAAATCAGGAACTTGGGGTAGGGCTGCTGCAAAAAAGTGACCACAGAATTAGAACTATGCTGTGATCAACCTGCAAAAATTGACAAGTACCCCCACTATTTAGGTAGATCCCTAACAATTACTTAAGGAAATGAACTAAGGATTTCTATATACATGTAAATACATGAATATAGAAATACATATACATCAGTAAAATAGCTGTTCTGAAATAACCTATATGCTGTTAACTGAACCTTGCCTTTTTTAAGTGTATCAACATCATCTTGAACACGCAATATCAAAGCAATTGCTTCCAGTTTCCAAAAAGGTGCCGTCTCAGTCAACCAAAAATCAAAATATGTCATTTTAGTTGCAATATTTTTAAGAATACTAAAATGGTTTAATCACGAGCATGCTGAGTTATCACCCCAGTGTTAAACTTGAATTAGAAGTGATACATCTAGTTATACAGGGCTTACAATACTCCCACATTACTTACTAATAATATAAATGAATGGTATTTGGACAATCTGATTGCTATTAGCCTGTCACTAAAGTATGTAATGAAATACAGTTTTCATATTATGAAGTCCACTTACCACAATTGCTTCCTATAACAAAACTTGATAGCAGTAAAATTTCACCAATTAAGAAAAAAATACATATGACTATTGGCTTAAAAAAAAGAGTGAAGAATCCAGCTTCTCTCTATATAAATTCTCTTTAAAAAACAAAATATGAACCATTTATTGTACTAACCTAATTCCAATATGAGGTTTTCCCCCCCATTCAACATGGGGAAAATGAAGGGTCATTTTAGAATCAAGCATTGAGCAAAAAATGCAGTACTGGAAGTCAGTGCTGGGCCCTGCATTGCTCCCTGGCCCCGCACGGATTCCCTCCCCACTCCCTGGCTCCATACAGATCCATAGAGCAGAACAGGACCCAGCATGCAGTGGTGAGAAAGACAAATGGAAGGGAGGACAGGTGGCAGGTAGGCAAGGGGCTGAAGTCAGGCTATCCAACTCCCTGCCTCTTGCCTCCCCACAGCTTGCCCCACTGTCATTGTTCCCTTTGCTACAGCAGCGAGGGAAAGACTAATTTAAAATGACTCTGCACTAACTAGATTCGATACATGGAAAATTGTAACAAATTTAGAACTCTCCATGTAAAAGAATCTTTATTTTGTGGGGGCGGGGTCTTCCTAAAATCCAAAGTCATTTTGAATTCAGGTAAATATGATGGATAGTGACCATATGTCCTACTGTTGGATCTATATCTTCCCCCAATTCCTCCTCCTATTTATTTTACTTCATCTGAAATTAGATTGTAAGAAAGGAACTATGACTTTATATCTTTATAGAAAGCTTAGCATAACTGGGGGAAGCAGTCAAAGAAATTAAGGTATTTTATACTCATGCATCTGGAAATAGTGCAAGTCCTGCTCTGGACTCGTATCAAAGGCCATCCCCAAATTGACACAGCTCTCAAAGGGTACCAGTCCATTCACACTGGGAAAAACAAAACATAACTGGATGTGATGCTAGCTGCATCACTCCCATCTGTGGCATGGTCTAAGAAACTCATGTTTCTTAACCGAAATAGTCCAATAAGCTGTTAGAGTTAGGTAGTCCTTCCTTCTTAGTACAATGGAGATTTGATTAGGATCTCTGAGCACAAAGGTAACAACAAAACTTTTATTCCATTAAATATCATAAAATAAGATTGCTAATAGATTTAGTTGACTAGAATGATTAAGATGATCGGTATGCTAACAAGCTCTCTCTTACGTAGAGATAAGAAATGTCTCCATGACTGATTTCAATGATCCTCTCCACAGTAGGAGCAATAAGACACTTTTGAAAAAGAGGTGATGCAAAGAAATTATGAATTTCCACGTCTTCCCCCTATCTCCACCCCCTCTTCACCTTCCTCTGTCTGGCTCCTGAACCCTTTTCCTTAAACTTTATTTGGAATCAGGCTAATATCCACACTATAACACAAGTGCCACCACATCCATAGATAGCAAGAAGCACTTTGCTGCCTCAGCCTACAGACATCAGTTATTGGGAAGAGAGAGTCTGGTTCACATCACACCCTGAACTGTTCTTAAAATCCATTAATATCCAGAATCAAGATTGGAGTTCTCAACTACGACTTTTTTCTAAAATAAATGGGAAACCAAGAAAGATTTTAAAAAGTGGGTGTTCTTCATTTCCACATTTTTGAAATGGTTAAAATTCAAAAGCTATGAGCTACCATTTCCAGTGTTAAAATATTGAATTAGATGTAGCTTTGGAAAAACTGAAATAAAAAATTCGAGACTTAGAGAGAATGAGTAACAGAATTATCACCAGAGACTAAAAGATATGCATTAATAAGTTACTAAAACAAACAGCAGCAATGAATATGGACTTACAGCAAAACTTAGTCTATGACAAGATATTAAAACATAATTTATCTAGGAAAATAAGAGTTAAGAGGAACCCGACTACACAAAATAAAGGCATTAAGTGGCTGGAGACAGACAGGGACCTGCCAAATAGGAAAATAATTAAATTATACTAATGGAGAGTTTTCACCAAAGCATCAGGTATTAGCCACTTCTAGAAGCAAATTATAAGGCAAAATCATTCAATGGCAAATCATAGCGAGCAATTCCACCTAGAATTCTACCACAAAAAATAGTTCTTCTATGATAGTGGTTTTCTACCTTTTCTCATTTGTAGACCCATAACAAATTTCAAGTGGAGGTGTAGACTCCTTTGGAAATTTAAAATGGAGGTGCAGACCCCTCTGAATTGTAAGTGCGGGTATTCACATATTTTTGATTAACCATAGTCATCTTTTGCCAGCCCTTAGTCTGAAGACCACAGGTTGAAAGCCACTGTCCTATCACAAATTTTCATTTGTCATGCAGTTGTGACAATACACAAAACCTGAAAAGCAAAGAATGGCAAGAATGCTGCTATATCAGTCCAAACTAAGAGCAGATCCTTGGTAGTTGGAATAACCGTGGGCGTGCCTACACATCACTCTACAACGATGTAGCAACACGCTAGGTCACCATGCAGGGTACTATAGCAATGTAGCAATCACATGCATCTACACCCAACTGCCACTACATCGACAAGCTCCCCAAGTATAGCAGGCCACTCCCTGGGTATAGCACACCACTACAGCGACATAGCAGCAAAATCTAGCTGTGCGCACAGTGCCCATACTGCACCAGGCTTTAGTACTTCCAGAACAAAGTACTCAAGCACAGCGCTGTAGCAACGTCACTGTACAGAGACGTGTAGGCACACCCTGCAAGTAGCAATTTAGAAGATAAATATGGTGTTTACGTGAAGGAAGATAAATATAGTAATACTGTTACTGAATAGACTAGGTATCTGTATCTGGGGTGGCTAACCTGTGGCACGTGCCACAAGTGACATGAGCTACCTCTGTGTGTGGCACATGGCAGACTGGGAAGTAGGCATGCAGCACAGTGGCAGATAGAGTAGGAAGTAGAGACTAGTGCGTAAGATTGGGTTGGCGAAGGAAATTAGAGAGTGGTACTTGGGGAGGATACAGGACTTAATTTGTGGCATGCCTGCCAAAAAGTTTGACCCCTCCCCTTTTCCACTGATCTACATAAGCTATATTTTGTCATAAACAAGGCGGTTATATTAATAAAGAGTATTAAACAGTTCCAATATTTGGCTACCTAAGAGTTGTTCAGATAATCTCTTATTTAAGACTTCACGTGCAACATTAAGCAGGCTAGGCCTACTCAAAGAAAAAAAAAAACATAACAAGGAAGCTATCATTCCTTTGTTAATTCCATTTTTAATTTTTCCTCCCTTCCCTGAAAAAAAAAGAATTTTATAAAACAGCATAAAAGCACCTTTTCTGAATCAATTAGAGAAGCCTTACAGTACGTATATAACCGTCAGATTTTTTTTTCCATCAAGAGATGATGTCCCAAGCCCTGCATGCATGGTACTGGATTCAAATTCAAAGGCATTTAATTAAGAATCTTTCCACTAATGTTAACAGACTCTGTACCTGGCTTTAGTTTTGAAGGTCCACATATTCTATTTTCACGACATCTGTCAGTCAAAATTCTACAAATAGCTCACAAAAATGAAAACCTAAAAATATTAAAGCTATTATAATGCCAGACAAAGTGTTTACAAAATGAGAAGTTTCACTAAGCAGTGCACTACTATGTGGCATATTTCATGTTTGGAATTTGGATACCATGAAAAATGGAAGTCAAGAAGTGCCCAAGGATGCCCCATTTCTATAGTTTAGCAAGTACATTTCTTCCAGTGTAAATTCATGAAAGAGAGAGACATTTAAAATGCCAGAAACAGAGTAAGATACTCACTAGTGTAGGTCTATTAAAGCAGTGACTGCAGATACTTCTGCTTTTCAACAGTCTATTATTTATATGACAGAATGAAGATCTGAAAACATGAAATATAGCCTTAAATTATTCACTTATTCTTTTCACAAAAGGAGAAACCGTCAATCTAACACTAAAAGACTTCAAGCATATTTGTAAAGGTTTCAGGAAAATTGCCTTATTTATCAAAACTTTATCCCCCCCGTTTGTTCATTAAATACTGTAGCTTTGCATTAAGGTCAAACAGTGTCAACCAATTACTGTTGCTGGAAAAGTCCTACTTCCTTAATACCCAAAGTAACCACAATAATACAGTGAATTGTTTTAATAGGCAAATTGAATGCTGTTTACCCAAAGTACATTTCAACCATAAAAATGT
This sequence comes from Gavialis gangeticus, assembly GCF_001723915.1. Lineage (NCBI taxonomy): Eukaryota > Metazoa > Chordata > Crocodylia > Gavialidae > Gavialis > Gavialis gangeticus. The sequence goes on from NW_017729005.1 coordinate 12,285,725, forward strand.
ATTTTAAGGGCTTCTATCAACAATCAATTATAGTACGATTTATTATCAAGGCAGCACTAAACATGATTCTTCCTTGTCTACTTAAATGCCAGGCTTAAAACAAAACAAAACAAAAAACAACACAAAAAAGCCAACCATACCTACTTTAGCATATTCAGCAATATTCTCTTTCAGCTTATAGAAGTAAAGTAAAAAATATTACATGACCTAGAAAACAAAACTGAAATGTAAAAGCCTCCTTAAAATGTAAAAACATGGCATTTTTAAAGAAACAGGATGAGTCTGATATAAACATTTTGACTTCAATTGGGGGAAAAGACACACAGCAGAACTGGAAAAAAAATACCTACATTTTTACCCTTCCCCAATTTTTATCTTATTTTCAGGATGCAAGCTTCTATCTTGCAAGGCATCAAACAGAACAGGAGCTTGCATAAACAAACTTCCAGGATGAACTTTAAGTGTCAGGCCACAATTTCATTAATTTAAACACTGGATAGAGTTGTGATGTATCCAACCACTCTCTTACAAGAGATTTAAGTGGTATTTATGTTATGCAGGGTAGGTAAAGAAGTGTACACACTATTATACAGGTAGTACACTCTTCTTGTTTTATAGCAAGTCTCATGCACACAAAACTCAAGATAGAAAAAACAGTTCTATACTTCAGGCCTACCCAAATTGTGATTATGTGGACTTTGTGAAAATCACAAAATTGGGTGATCTCTACAAAATCTGGAGGGTGGGGGAGGTGGGGGGGAAAATAATAAAAATAAAATGCTGGCTCCCCAGTGGCTCAGCAGCAAGGGGTGCGGATGCATAAGACAGCCCTCTCAGCCAACCAGTGGCAAGGGGTGGGGTCATGTAATGGACAGCACTCCACCAATCAGCAGTGGAAGGGGGAGCACATGGCCCCTGAGCTACAGGCATGAAAGGGAGCCTGCCACGATGACCCCTTGAAAATGGAGGCCAGCCATGATCTGCCCTTGAAATTGGCTGCCACCACCTCGAGTAAAGTAGCCCCCTATCTATACTTGATTCAACAACAGGAAAAGCTTACTTTCCCCTCTCCCTGAGCCATGCCGTATGTAGCCCTTGGGAATTTTCTGCCTACTAGCTTACTATCAACTGTGTTTTCAGAATAAAACTAGTATACTAACCCACAGTCCTTTGTGCAATGTGATGGGAAATGTAGATCAGAAAAGTATCTTGCATGTTGATGAAACCTTCCATGTGAAGTTAAAGAAAAGAAGCTCTGGGTTTTTTTTGGTTCTGTCAGCCCCACTGGATAGCACTAACCGGAGGTGGGAGATATGGAGGTGGGTTACAAGATAAGGAACAGGCTAGAAGCAAGAAATGCTGTTATAATTATAGCTGGGAACACAGAAATTGTTAAAGAAAGTCTACTGTATAATTACATTTGAGAATTTAACAAGATGCCCAGAGGCTGGCTTGCAGCTGTCAGGAACTAGTAACACTAGAGGTCTGCTTGCAAGGCAATCCCTACTGTAGCTTATCACACCTTCCTGTATTTAAACTGACTTTGATCAGGAAAAGGAAGGCCTCTACTCAAATCAATAAGATTATGTCATACAAGAGATTATACTCTATTCTCAACAAGGTGTGTTTATAGATTGGAGAATTGTTTTAAAGGAGATCAAATGCAAACTTAGTGCCCCTTGTGCTAAGTTCTAACTACCTTAATTATTTGCCCACTGAACAGAGTGTTTGGAGGATTCTTTTTTCTGCGCCATGAAACAGTTTTTAACTATTTAGATGCTTGTTCATTAATAAAACTGGTACGCAGTTATACTTTTTTTTAATGCCAAGTCATAGTGCTCACCGCTGGGTTTTCTGACCAAGTCCAAAAGGGAAATGCACAGCAGAAGTGAATAATTTAAAATGAAATCAAACTGAAATGCACGTTCTATTTATCTATCATGTACATTTTAACTTTTATACACATACATATATATTCAGTCTGTGCGAATAGGGAAGCATTTGATTCAGATTCGGCCGATTCAGAGGACAGTGATTCGATTCAGAGTTCAGATCACTGTCCTAAATCAATTCAGCCGAAAATCGGCTTTGGAAGATTCAGTGCTGATTTGGTGATTCGGATCAGTGGGGGAGAGGCAAACCATGGGAGAAGCCGCTGTGGCTGCCCTGCCCAGACCCATCCCCTGCCTGGTCCCAGCTTCCAGCACTTAAAAAAAAACCCACACTCACCAGCTGTAGCAGCGGCTGTGGGGGCTCTGGGGCCTCCAGGCAGAGCCCCACCACTGCACAACCCCACACTCTCCAATCAACCCCCACCAGGCCCCACCCCTGATGGGCCCCCCTGCCTGACCCCAGCCATCTGGGAATCAAAAAAAACTGCACTCACTGGCAGCAGCAGCAACTGCAGGGGCTCTGGCACCATGTGGCAAAGCCTGCCCCCCCACACAGCCCCTGCTCCCCAATCTTCCCCCACACCCAGCCCCACCCCAGATAGATGCTGTGCGTGGCCCCAGCATCCCAGCAGTTGAAAACAAAAAACAAAAAAAAGCCCCACGCTCACTGGCTCTGGCAGCGGCAATTAGGGGCCTCTGGGCACTCATGGCAGAGCCACCCCCATGCAGTGTGGGGCAGCGATGATCACGGTAGCTGCCCCATGGCATGGGTGAAGCACAGCTCAGCCAGGTGCTTTGTGCTGTCTGAGACTTGGGGCTGCTGGGGCCGAGTGCTGCCGGTCTCTGGCTGACATGTGGCGCTACCCCAGCTCCCACACAGAGCATGGCACCCTGCCAAGCCACACTGCACCTGCACAATGCAATAGCTGCTGCATGGGTGCCAAGAAGGGGGGAGGGGTAATCCCCACTGCCCCATGCTGTGCAGGGAGGGGGGGGGCTCTGCCACAAGCCCCCAGAGCCAATGAGTGCAGGGCATTTTTTTTTTTTTTTTGTGCCCGAGGCTGAGGCTGGACAGGGCAGCCATGGGGGCTTCTCCTGCAGCTGTGCCTCTGCCGCAGTGGGGATTGCCACAGGGGCTATCCCTTGCTGCCATTTGCCCAGCCAGCATGGGGGGGGGGCATCATGCAGGCGTGGCTGCGCCTGTATCAGCACTGGGAGCAGGGGCTTGCCAGCTGGCATGGAGGGCCATGGGATGTGGGGACGGCAGTGCTGGGAGCGGGGGCTAAGCCCTGCTGCCATTTGCCACCTTCTGCCTGAAGTGAGCCGTGACCACATCCCGCCCTCCCCTGCCCCAGCTGGGCAAGTGGCAGCAGGGCAGGGCCCCCACTCCCAGCACTCCCGTGTCCACATTCCGCATCCCCTCACCCCTGTCCCCACATAACAACTCTCACCTTGGTTGGGCAGCTTGTCCCAGCCCCAATCCCTCTCCCACACCCCTTCCTTCCCCCCTCTCCCAACCCTAACAGACATACCAGCTAAAGACAGCTGTCAGCTGCTTGTTTAGTCTATGGCTGAATCTCTGAATTGGTCGAAATTTTCTGAAGCAATTCAGATGCTTCAAATCGATTTGGAGCTTTTACTTGGTCTCCTCATTCAATTCAGAGATTTGGTTCCCAAATTGGGCTGAATCTCCTCCAAACTGAACCAGCTACCGAAACTTTCAACAGCCCTAATATATATACATACATATACATATACACATATACACACATACACGTGTATCTGTCCTTGGATTGAAAACTGAAGTCACGCCACCGCTGAAAAATTAATACGCCAAAATGTCACTTACAACGTACTGATATGAAATTCTTTACTAACTTATTAAAACTTCTAACGTGTTTTAAAGGGGATCTGCAATATTAGGCCGATTGCTTCAGGCAGTTTCATTCATCATATTGAGTAAAAATGCATCAAAGACAAGATTTCTTCTACAACTCACTGTCATAACTTATACTCAATACACCATGCTAGAAGCCCAGAAACAGCATTTTCTATGCACCCTGTTATCCTAAATCCAAAATACTGGCCTCAAACAGCATACAAAGTCTGGATACAAAATGTTTTTACTATACTATAATGTAACAGATCTGCATACAATTGATGAACATTAGGAAGAGGTCAGACAAAACAAGCAATTCTTGTGATATGAGCACTCAATATTATTGTTATGAAAAATCTGTTAATACTTAAATCCTTATATTATAAAGTGTCAATACAAGTTCCTTAGTCTACCAGATTAATTCTTCCTTTGATCTTCTGGATATACTTAGCATTTAAGAGAGTTTAAAGATCTCTTTTAAAGATCTAATCCTGCACTGAAGCTTAGAACTGTTACAAGTGGTCTTGAAGTAATCCTGCAGCCATGATGGTCCAAGAGATATGCACAAGGCAATGATATTTTGTGGTGATTTTTTTTTATTATTAGATCAACGGTATAGTTCAGAAACATCTTAGACAAGCTTTCATGCACAAGGTACCTACCCTCAGGGGGAAGTAGGGGACAAGGCAACACTGCCTTTACTCAGCAAGGACACTGCAGCAGAGAAATAGACTGTATCTTTTAAAGAGCCACCCAAATACTAAAATACAAAAATAAAACCCCCACTGATTACACACCTTAGGCTGTTACCTACTATCCCACACTTGAACCAATAAGCAAGATCAAACAACTACCGTTTATACTTGAAAAGGATCAGACCACGCTAAAAATATTCCCTATCCCCACCTCCTCATTCCTGGCTTTCAAAACAACCCCCTAACCTCACCCAACTAATTATCAGAAGCGAACTCGCCCTTCCAATCAGATATCAAATGCAACACAACCCTGCCTTAACAAGAAATGCAAAACCTTCACTTTACCACCACAATCAACAGCCCCCTTACCCCTACACCCCCCCCCCCCCAACAAAATCATCAGAATCCATAGATCCTACATAGGTCTATCCCAGAATGTGGTGCATTTCATCTAGTGTACCAAATACCCTCATCCAAATTATATGGGTGAAACTAGACAAAAAACAACACCCCAGAATTAAAAAACACAGGAAAAGGATAAAAGGACAGAAACGCATGAACTGGTGGTAAAGAGGTTTAATAGAATTCTGAAAATGTTGCTGAAAACTTTGTAAATCAGTACCCATACAACAAGAATAAATGTCTACCCTAGTTGCTTTGTTTTTATCAAAAAGTTCCTCAAGAATCCACCAATTTTTTCCCCTTTTGAACTGCTGTATGGGAGGAGGGTGATGGGTATATAGGACACCTCAGCTGAACCTTGTACAGAAAAACAAGCTCCAAGCAGCCTGGAAGGAGACCTTTGAAGTGATCAAATAGTTAAACGATGGGAAGTCATACTGCTATCACTATGACAAAACACCAATTTTTAGCCACAGTGCCACAGCACCCTGGAGTGCCTTAAGATCCTTTTAAGGGTGCAATGCTATGTTAGCATTGTTAGCTGTGTAAACATAATCCACAAGGCAAACCCAAAGTTTTCAAATATGCATTCACAGTGTCAAAAACATTTTGACTGATTACAAATCAGATTTTTGCAACAGAAGAATTGCTTCATTAATTTTTCTGTCATCAAAAAACAAGCGAATAAGAGCTGGAATCTTTCAAGGGGAACCTCAAGGTTCCAAGGGGAACCTTAATCTTCTAAGGCAGGGTTATCATGTAGCTATGAAGAACACGACAGGCAAGGGTTGGTCTTTATTATGTGTGGACAGTGGGAAAAAGCCAAGGATGACCCCCTGTTAGATCTGACAGCACAGGCAAAAGACAGCTTGACACTGAAATTCATCCCAATCTGACAAATTTAACCTGTCACAGAAGTCAGAAATCAGAGAGCTAATACAGGCTACCAATAGCTATCCTCCAGCAATCTGATGCACACTAATTTAGCTGTTCACCAGGAGGTGATGGGGCACAAACTCCCTATCAGGTGTTCACCTTTCAGAGCTACAGGGAAAATAGCCCAGAACTCGGAAAAGGAAATCAAGGAAACGCTAGCACTTGGAGTCATTTACAGTTATCAGTCTATAGGCCTCACCTATGTTATTGTGCCAAAAGAGGACTCAATTTCTGTGTGGGCTACCACAAGCTTAATACTGATACCATGTATCACACACTTACTTAAACAATGCATAGAAGAGACAATATTCTAGGCAAATTTGGAGATGACCAATAAAAAATAAACTGTTACCAACCAGATAATGAATTTTCTGCTACATACAAGATGATTAAAATCAGATCTTGGTTTCAAGTGTGGCACTTCCTAATCACATGTCACTTAAAATTTGCACACACCTGTCTTGGCTTTTAAAAATGTCACTAGGTAAATATTCTCACCTGCAGCAGATGCCTAGTATTCTTCTGGCAAGCTTAGCCATGGAAAGCTTCTTGTATATAAAATACATATTTAGTTTTCTAGTCAATACTAGTTATTAAGCTTCTCTAGAACGGGTGATTGTATATAGAATATTATACTAAGATATAGCATAGAATATAATATTATATAGGATATATAGTATCAAGAAGAAAACTAAATAGGAATTCATAAACAGACCTCCCCTGAAAACCTGGTATTTGTTTGAAAGGATCTACAATGTAGCCAACTCCTGAATATAGGCCCTGGATTGCTAAAATTACCAAGTTACAGGTTCTAGAACTTGTTAATACAATACAGATATACATATAAGCACATATATTATCTAAATGTATACACTATATATACAGCCAGGAGCTGTGCAGGCAGGGTTCATGGTCAGGTGGGGAGCTGTGTTCAGGGCCAGGGTCTTGAGGCAGTGACGGCACAGGGCCAGGGCTGGGTTGGGCTGTGATCTGCTCCCTGCACACCCCTGTCCACAAAACCCGTATCTGTCACAGAGGTGTGCAGGCAGCAAATCACAGCTCTACTCTGAGCCCCAGACCTGTACTGTCTCTGCCCCACAATCCTGCCCTCACCCTCCCGTCCCACTCCTAAACACTGCTCCCCAACCACCAGCATACTGCCCTATCCCACATACAGAGTTTTGGCAAGCTGGTGATGGAGTGGGCTGGGTACTGACCCAGGATGCCACAGCTCAACAAAACTCCTCATGTGGCCCACAGGCCCACATAATTGCCCACCCCTGGTACATATCCACTACATGATGGATGAGTAGAAATCATTTTCATTGACAATAAGCCTACTTGGCCTATACATATTCATAACAAAATAAGACCTCAAATATCTTTCTGGGGTGGAATGAAGTTATTCTGTGGAATAAGACTGCACTAAAATACAACACCCTTAGGGTACATACAGGCATTATATTTAGATTGACCTAATCATGGTTAGGTCGAGCTAAATGATCCTTTGCACACCTCCGGGATCAGGCCAATTTGGCCACACAAAAAAAAAAAAAAGATGTGCACAATTTAAGTCACCACTGAACTTTAACCAAGAAAGGTTAGCCAGCTCCGGAAAAGATGCAACCATCTCACCAATGCCTGCACATATTTGCAGCATAGTTCCCAGGCTAGGACAGTCTAGCTACTCTCCCTAGTCCCTGGGCTGTGCTATTTCACTCTCCCCCCTCAACCCGATCTTGACTGAGCTATTTTTGTTGCCCCAATCCCCTCCTGGGCCCGCCAACCTACCCTGGATGCACCAAACCCTCCTGCAGACACACTAGCCGCCCTTCCCCCAAACCCATGAGCTACTCCAACCCCCTCTAGTTACTTGTATCAGCTTCTCCATACAGCTCCCAGCAGCAGCAAATAGCTGTCCATGCCCCTCCCAGTCTACATTTAGGCAACTTAAAGCAAGCCACATGGATATCAACAGATGCAGCAAACAGCTGTATGTAACATTACGTGGCTACATGTTACTACACTGTGGAGAACTACATTGAAACCACCTCCCAATCAGAGACAGACAGATTCCATAAGGATAATTTATAAGTGCTGAACACAAGCAAAATCATCATGTTTCTGATGGACAGGATTAGAAATTCAAACTGTTTGCGGGACCTGAACAAAGACACTGCGCCATTTCACTACTATGTTTATACAAAAACTCATTTCAGGCATACCTGGAGGAGGTATGGGGGTATACCAAGCTAACTTTACAACAAATTAATGTTAACCATATTTAGATGGTATTTCAAAAAGGCAACTTTGGCCACTAAACCTAAAAAGCAAGCATTTTGTGCTTTTAGTATTTATTATCTTATACCTACATTAGAAACAGTGATACATCTTACTCAGTCATTAAGGCTCAATTAAAAATCATTTTAAGAGTGGCTTAGGTTAAAAGAAGGCTAGAAAAAGCTTTTAAAGAAACTATTGTACCTACACGCTTATTTCTTTAGATGCAAAAATATTAAAGTCATATTATTTGAACATTTCAGGAAGTTTGACTGTTTCTCTAGAGATGCAATTTATAAACAGATACACATTTCAGCACTTATGAAGGATACATGGGCTTGGAATACTGGAGGCATTTCAGTTACTCTAAAAAGTTCTCAATTTTTCAAGATCACTTATTTTCTTGCAAAATTGACGTTTGGAAAGTTAAAGGGCATACAACTATCTATAGTCAGACTGTAAAGTATATGCAAAACAATAAAGGCAAAGATAACTTTACTGGTCTGCAGCACATGACATGCAGTAGACTATTATCATAATAAATGGGAAAAGTGGGTGAGATTCTGTCAGCAGTGAGGTCTGGAAAAAAACATCTTCATCAGAATGACAAATGTATCTTCTTTAAACAAACAGGTCATGCTGACATTCAAAACCTACAAGTTAAATAATTCTCCTTTCTTATACTTGTTCTCTTTTCAAGTTAAGTTTTTGCTTATATGCTACAACATTAATTTAGAGATAAATACTGTATTTAAATGTTTAATGTGAAGTTAAGCTGCAAATATTCAAAGGCAAAAGCCTAATAAAAATAATTCAATATTTTCTGCACTTCTGACAAGTCATTTTACCTATGCAGAATGCAACCTTTGATTATTAACAGTACAACCTAAGACGACCACATCAGGAGCCAACTTCTGTTATAGACATTCAACTGTCACAAAGCACTTGAAAGTGCTTCTTTGTAGCAGACCTGCAAGCCATCAGGTCCTTGTGGCTCTCACAAAGTCTAGTGGTAGGCTGACGTGTTCAAGCTTCAAAAGTAATTTTCTTAGAGAAGAAGGGGAGGAAAAAAGGCAACTGAAAATACTGAAACAAAGGAATCAAGTTACAATCATCAATATCTAAGCATCTCATTTTATTGACCTTTTTCAATCTAGGTATCAATTAAAAAAAACCCCATCACAATGATAGATGACCTAAAAATAGGTGAAGAACACATCTATGGTGAAATTATTTATATTTTCAAAAGCTGATCATGAGTTGTTTTTTATATGCACATTTGCAGGCTTCATCAGAAGTTCATATTGTTACTCTTAAGTGAATTAATCCTTCTCTCACACCAGGATCCCAGAGGATAGTGCTAGATGCGAGTCTCTGCCATAAGGATATTCTCATTGTGGTGGTAAACTTCTCATCTATGCTCTGTTGAGGCTCTTAGGAGGCTAGGGTAAGGAAGTATAGATTGCTGCATTTTTCACCCAGAAGACCAATGCAAATGTTTTAATATCCCCCAACGCAGATATGGGTACTGAATTTACTGTCTTTTTCAAAGTCTTAAAGAGAATGAACTAGTTGAATTTTATTCAAATGAAGCAGAGGTGTGGTAGCAAGCTGACCAGCGCAAAAGTTATTCTTCCACTTAGGAGGCACCTTCCCACAGTGTTGTTCATGTTTGCAAACTCAAAATGTAACTATTCTATTAATTACTGCTGGACAATCACCTTTCAGGATTGGTCATTATGACCTTCAGTTCTTTGCATTTATTTATTTTACTCTTTAAAAACTTTATTATACAAATATTGAAAACAAATGGTGAAAGTGCAAAGGTATGTTGCCGTCTCAGGAGCCAAGTATAAAATGCTTGTTAGCAACAAAACACACCACATTACTGGAGACCAAAACCTCTTCCCCCATGCCTCATGGGGTTACACATGCAGGACGAGCTGTCTATCTTCCACCTTGCAGAGGGCCCCCTTGATGCCACACAAACTGGCCCATATTTTGTTGTAAGGTGAAGTGCTCAAATTTAAACAGGACAGACACCCAGACCAGGAACTGCATGAGTTGGAGGGTGTCATCAGAGCTGGCCCCTTGCAAGCTGCTTTCTGTGGCTTTACAAAATTGCTATGTTGGTCTGGCCCAGCAGGAAACTAGCTAAGCAGATCATGCTTCCCTAGGCCATTCAGTATGGGACAGAGAAGATATACACAACCTTGGAGAAGTCCAAATCCAGTGTGCAAAAGGATGCTGAAAGCAGCAAAGAGTAGCTACAGCTGGGAAGCAGTCCAGAGAGTCTCCACCTCCTCCTCATAGAAAAGGAAGGCTGCTAACACCACCAGGTCTAAGTCGTAAACAAAAATGCCCATAGCCAGGACCCCGTGCAGCAGCCATCATTGGAAGTCATTAGTTTTCTTGGCCAGGGGTTTTCAACGTTTTTGGATTAGTGTACCCCCAGAGGCCAGACACCTGGGGGGGGTGGCATGGAGCCAGATGTGGAGCTGGGGAGGGGGGAAAATGGGCAGGTGAAGTACAAGCTTCTCCCGCCACTCGCATTTGGTGCCTGCGCAGCATAGTGCATGGCGGTGCTCCATCCCAACCCGCGCATATCCCCTAGGGCCTTCTCAAGTACCCCCAGGGGTATGCATCCCCCCAGTTGACAACCCCTGCTCTTGGCAATGGGTAGCTTGTGCAGGGTGCACCAGGCTGGGCAGGCTTGCTCTGGCATTGCTGCTACTAGGCACTGCCTCCAAGTCATGTTACGAAAGGTAGCAAGGACACGGATATAAACCGACTTTGAGTGTCCATGCGTAAAGAGCCTTCCCAGACAGGATCTCAAGGCAGGCAGATCCCAGCCCTGTTCTCAGTGGGCACATAGAAGGTCAGCCAACCACTCTCATTGGTATTCACAGCCAGAGAAACAGACTGTAATAGAAAGGGTCTGTGTAGCATGCTGCCACTGGAGAGGGCTTGTTTTATGGGAAGGTGGTCTTCTAGGGCGACACACACACTGGTGGGGAAGGCATCTTTCACTTCATTCAAGAGGTGCAAAGTAAAACAGCACAGACCCAGTTGGTTAGGCATAGCTGTGGCTGACAGCCAAGTGAAGTGAGCTGAGTCAAAGAGACGGATCAGTTTGATGATGTGTGACTGGAACACAAGCAGTGAGGCTTCTAGAGGCAAGGGAGAATTAAGGGTGCTGGCATGAAAAAACTAAATGTTTTAGGACTGTCGTTTTTGAGACCACACCTAACTAACTGCCATAGCTGAAGAAAACCAACATGAAGGGGCTCCATCCCAACATAAAGAGAGATTGATTGATTTAGGAGTCCTTAACCTTTAGAATGATTCACGAGATCAAAATATTCCAAACTATTTTGCCTAGAAGGCATGCAGAATAGTTCATGTTTTTAAGATGGACAATGAAAAAGCAGATGTATAGGGAAAGCAGAAAATTTCTATTTAATTCTACTTCTGTGGTGTGGTTATTTTGTGGGGCTGTGCTTTTGATTTTTTTCAAACAAAAGAGAGTAAGGTGGCACTAAAGACAAACTGGCTCAGAGAGCCACGAGCTTTCATATACAACAGCCTGCTTCATCAGCTGCTATAAATTTTTATAGTGACTGTATTGTGATTTTGACAGACTTTCAGAAGCATCTAGACTAGAAGACAGAGGCAGGGTCAATTTGGGGATTCATGGGGTATCATGTATTAGTAAATCTAATTTGGGAAAAAAGGTAGCGTTTCATCTATCTGTTAAGCTGCAGTCATTTTTTTAAATGCCACTGGGTGCCACTGCAGGACACAAGCACCCCAAGTGTCCCTCCATGGGTGTAGGGAGTCCCCACACCAGACTCTCCCTCACACCCTGCCCAGCTGAGCTCTGTACTCCCACCACCCCCCCCCCAGACATGGGCTCCATGCTGCTGCCAGCCCGATACTCCCTGCTCCAACCCAGCTGTAGCTCCCCCCCACCCCTGCTGCTCAGAGCCAGCGGGTCACTGGGAAAGGCAAGCAGTTCCCACTGGGATGGCTGCAGCAGCATCAGCCACTGCCCCACCCAGAAGCTGCTGCTGGCTGAGCCAGGCCTTTCCATCCACAAGGGTGGGAGCGAGGAACAACAGGGTATGTGTTGGGGGGGGGCAGGAGGGTGTGTGTATATATATGCGAATGCCTTGCTCCCACCCTCATGAGTAGGTCTTAGCAGGGCACAGTTTGTTGGTGGGTGCCCATGGGCTGGATGAAAGTGCCTGGCAATGTTCCCATAAGCGTGCTGCCTCAGTCCATGAGTGTGCCACCTGGGTCTGGCATGGGACACTTATTGAAGGGGGTTGAGGATTGGGCCCAAGAGGCCGGGGGCCAGAGGCTGGAGCCAGGGGCAGAAGCTGGGGTCAGGGGCTGGCGCGGGCTTTGCCAGCTCCAGGGAAGTGCTCCACTCCCCCGCATCAGGGCTGGGGAATAGAGCGCTTCCCTGAAGCCCGCAGAGCCCGCACCAGACCCGCACCCCAGTCTCCATCCCTACCTTGCCACACCTCAGGGAGGAGCCGCTGCCTGCCCAAAGTGAGGCTCCGCCAGCTCCGGGACACCGCTCTGTTCCCCCGCATCACCTCCAGGAGTGAGGACGCACGTGGCGTCAGGGCCGGGGAGCGGAACCTTATTTGGGACAGACAGCAGCTCCTCCCTGAGGTGTGGCAAGGCAGGGGTTGAGGCTAAGGCAGGGGGCTGGCACGGCTCCGCCAGCTCCAGGGAAGTGCTCCACTTCCCGGTCCTGATGCCATGTGCCTTCTCGCTCCCTGAGGTGAAGCGGGGCACTTCCCCAGAACTGGCAGAACCCGCGCCAGGCTCCCGCCCCCACCTCACCTAGGAGCTTACCTTCAGCTCCTCTTCCAGGTTTGCGGCCTTGAAAAGGTTGTGACACCAGACTTTTAGTTGTGTGCAGCTGCGCACACATGCACCTTAGAGGGAACCCTGGTACCTGGTGGGCCAAATCCAGCCTGAGGGCCATATTTTGCCCACCCCCACCATACATATTCGCAACCCTTGAAGAAAAAAAAATCTGAGACTGTATCTTCCTTCAATAATTATTAGAAAAGAATATAGATAAGTAGGCAAGGTTAGAAACATGGATTTCATAAGGTGTTATCTTTTTTTGGATTAAGACCTGATGAAGAATGTCTTGCATTTGAAAGCTTGTCTAACTATCCAAGCTACGCAGTTAGTCCAATAAAAGATATCACCCTAAGAAATCCTTGCTTCTCACAATTCCTGGACTGGATAAGGTTAAGTTCTTGCTTCCTCACAATAACACCGGATAAGGTTAAGTACTTCACAAGCTGCGCGAGGCAAGTCTTTAAGGCTTTAGATGGCTAAGTCACCCAGCTGACAGAAGATAGGTAGTGCAAAGTGAGAAGCTACTTGCAGAAATTCTCCAACAGAAGCAGCATGCTTCAGACAAATCTCTAGACAGGAGCTAGAAGCTGCATTTAAAGTTAGAAGTGCAGGGTAAGATATCATAGTCTATTTCCTATGGCTGTGGTCTCATATTTCTGTCTGTTTCAACATCCAGTTACTGTTTATGTGATTTTTTTCATCCTTGTGCTATTTCAGAAAATGCCAAGGAACAAGCAAGCATGAAGAAAACCACCGTCACTAGGAATGGTTTCTTTAAGTAAAGACTACAAGCTCTCTCTAATAAGGCTTAAAACATCTACAAGTTCAGCACTGCAATGCCTAACTTTTAGGTGCCAGGCCCCAGAGTTGAATGCAAAACCCCAGAGTTTGGCACTTAGAGCCAAAAACAACAACAACAAAAAAACCCATGCCAAGCACAGTGGTGTCTGGATTCCCATTCCTCTTTGCTAGAGCAGAGGTGCAAGAAGGTAGCTTTGCATCCACGGTCTGGAGTCCTCCCTCAAAGCAGATACTTATAACTACTCTTCCAAAGAATGAAAAATAACTCACTTTTCCTTTAGCCAGCAGTGGTGTTCTCTTTCTGTAATAATGTAGTTTGGTTCAGCCACTCAAGCAGTGAGAATGAAGGTCCAACCCTCACCTTAGCACTGGGGGTAGGTTTCAGTTCTTCCATCTCCCTCTTTCCAGCACAGTTCCCTAACCAACAAGCCATGTGCTAGGTGAGTGGGGTCATTCTCCATCCACCTGCTGAAGCTGTGCCACTATGAGGTCAGGAATTCAGGACTTGTGCTTCCAGAAGAAATATGCACTAAAGGGAGTAGGAGCATTCTCCCCTATCAGGTTAGGGCACTTTGGTTCCACTTTCTTCTCCCAATACCATTTATGCATTTTTCCTTAAAAACCTGTTACTGAACAAAAATATGTACACGTCATAAAAAAATTAAGCACACTCAGGAGTAGGAACCCAAGATTCCCTTTACCAAGCCAAGGGTTCTAACAATTAGGATAGGTATGATCTCTTTTCCTGGCTCCCTGAATCTTAAATTGAATTCTACATAGTAGAGAACAGCTTCCACAGAGTGGTTTGTGCGCCTCTCCTATAGTTGCAAGGACACTGCACTGTCTAGGGAGGCTGGAGTAGTCAGTTTGAATGTCCTTAGGCTGGGTGTCACATCCAGTGCTCTAACATTATGCTTATTATATAACAAAGAGAAGGGATACAGGCTCCATATTTCTATGTTATTAAGAATACAGCAGCTGCAACTACATTTTGTGAAGAGCTTAGTTTGGCTGGGGTTACTAAATTTGCCCTGAGCACATCTATAAAATTGGACCCCTTTGGAGAATTAAGCAATGCTTCTTATTTTCTGGAACCCAAGAAATTTCCAAGCAACATAGGGAGGCAACTAGTGAGTCAAAAGGTGCTTCCAGGGCTAGGTGACTGCTGAGAAGTTGCAATTTTTTCCCCATCACAATTATGTATCAAATTGCCTAAAGTCACCAGATTCTGTTTTGGTTCCGATTCTAAGGGCATACAAATCAACATGTTGGTGTGGACATTAGCATTGTCAGCTTTAATGATCTATTATTCAGTTACAAAAGAAGTATTTGCTACAGCGATGAGGACAATATAAACACATTTCCCTATGTTACTTTCTGAGAAGTCTGTGGTTTATTACCTACCAAAAAAGGGAATCTTGGGGACACAATCATTACAAACTGAACAAAAATTGATTGGGTATCTACTCTTGTGGCCCTCTCTCAGACTGTTAGCTTTGAGGCTGAGATCATCTTTTTGTTCTGTGTTTCTATAGTACCTAACATGGGGTCTTGGTCCATGACAGATTCCTAGGCAGTACGATAAAACAAAGTATAAGCAGGCAGGGCATCTACACATGCAATTAATGCACACGAATAAACTCTAGCACTTATTGTTCTGGAGTTTTGTGCTCCTGGGTGTGCTGTTTGAACATGGGGCTGGGAGCAAATAACTACAGAGCATATTGCTCTAGAGTTTATTCGTGCACAGCACATTGAGTCCTAGGTTGCTCTAGCTGGGCTCAGGTGTGCCGTGTTTCAGTGCTTCAGTGTGGGGCTAGACAACCCCAACCTTTGTGCACCAGCCAGCTAGGCAGCATCTGCACATGCGCTGCTGCACATGAAAACACTCCAGAGCAGGCTAGTCTTTGTATTTCCAAATATTTACAAGTACTAGCCTGCTCCAAAGTTTATTAATTTCATGAGCCCTTAGTAAATGTCCCTGGTTTATTTACTGCACATCTAGTTTATTAATTCTGTGCACTCCCCGCAGTAAATGTCTCATGTAAATTGGAGTTTGAGTGCCTCCATGTATGTATCCAAAAAGTTTAACATACGGTTACATTTTAAACGTAAGTGAATATAAATGTGGTCCTAGAAAGTTCTCATTTTGAGTAAGCATTTAAGACCTTATAGTCCAGTAATGATGTATCCAGATCAAGATCAGAAGAATTCCAGCTACAAAGAAGGAGTATTCCCTAACAGCAAGAAAGCAGGAAGAAAAGCAAACCAAGCCTAATTTGAGATACTGGCACTGAGTTATGAAAGGAAACTGGAGTAACCGATTTCTTAAAATGCATAGTTAAATTTTCCTTTTTTTCTGTAAAAAGAAAACAGAAATAGGAAAGAAACTATATATATTAAGTATTTATGCATGTTCCTTTGTTTTGAGAGATCAGCAAAGCAGCTCCACTACTTTTTCTGTAGAAAATAAAACCTTTTTTAAACATAAAATTCTCTGCAGAGTACACCTCACAACAGAAATAGAGTAGATATTTTCCTAGTCTGCAGCAAAGCTTAGCAATCCTGCCAATATGTTAAATTCCATCCCTTCTCCCAGTCTCCTCACCCCACATTATTACTATTTTTCCAATCACCTTTTCTTAGGCATTAAAAAATAAGCATGTGTTTTATTGGCATCTACAGCCTAATCCATTTATTTTTGTTTTACTTGGTAGAAAATAAATCACATTGCTATGCTCTATTAGTGGACAAATGTTCTCAGTTAATCAGTTCTAAAGGAACTTATTTTGACATTTATTTATGATCAGTAGAAGTAATTAATCCACCGTTTTGCAGACATGAACCAATTCTGGCTTCAACTTAGGAAAAAAAAGTGATAAATTGTCTCTTCACACCTGAAGTTTTGGCACAATGGGAGGTTCTTAGCCATTCTACCAATAACTAGAGATGCACCGATACATTGGTCCATATCATATTGGCACTAATACAAGGAAAATCAACATTATTGGCAATTGGCTTTAAGTGGATATGGCCAATAATGTTGTCGATAAATGTCACGTGCATGCACACAGCCACAGGACACATGGGGCCAGCCCAGCAGCTTGGAGAGCAGCATCTGACTGGTAAGTCTGTTGCAGGGGAAGGGACATGGAGGGGCAGATCAAGGCCCCCACGGTGAGGGAGCAGGATGGACCTGCACAGTGAGGGCAGGGCACAGGATGGAGCTGCTCATCTGGGAGTCCGGGATGGGGAGGGCAGCTCCCCCTGCTGCATGCCCCCAAGGAGAGGCATAGGGGTGGGGAATGTGCTCCCTGGATGTGTGCACGGGGTGATGGAGAGCTGCTTCTACCTGCTCAGAGCCAGGGGTGGCACCAGACTCTTCCCAGCTTGGGGAGGGCTAGGCTGGGGCTGTGCTGAGAGGGTGGCCTACAGCCCCTCCATAGTCCCCCCCCCCAGCACTGCCACTGCCCACTCCAAGCAGAGCCCTGGCCCAGTCCCGCCCCTCTATGCCAGGAAGAGCCTGGCACCGCCCCAGCCCTGAGCGGGCAGCAGCAGCCTGCCATCACCCTGCACACAGATGTGGGAGGAGCTGCCCCGCCTCCCCACACCCCCAGACCAACTGCTCTGTCCTGCACCCCACCAGGCAACACCAACACCTGCCCCAGCCCCAGTGACCCCCCCCACCATGGAGGCCTCAATCTGCCCCCCCCCACAGCTCTTCCCTCCTCCCACCTCTTTCCTTGCCCCCAAACAGACTTTCAGCCAGACGCTGCTCTCCAAGCTGCTGGACTGCATTCTTGGCAGATCGGTAGCAGCC
>NW_017729005.1:12308316-12325663 GCF_001723915.1 Gavialis gangeticus
CCCCAGCCCCAGTGACCCCCCCCACCATGGAGGCCTCAATCTGCCCCCCCCCACAGCTCTTCCCTCCTCCCACCTCTTTCCTTGCCCCCAAACAGACTTTCAGCCAGACGCTGCTCTCCAAGCTGCTGGACTGCATTCTTGGCAGATCGGTAGCAGCCGATAGGGCTCATTAATAACTGACCATTGGTATCGGCCAAAAAACCTTTATCAGTGCACCCCTACCAATAACAGCCCTTCTACCAATAATCCAGTTGCATCAAGTCCAGCAGGTTTTTCATTCACTCCAAAATGAGAGCTGGGGGATCAAATACCTGAGAATATTCTTAATGCTCCCCAGAGGGGTACTGGGTAGAGATTCGTCTTTCCTGTAGTACTAAATAGATGAGAAAATGAAGAAAAAAACTATTCCAGAAGGTGTGCGATAAGTTACCACTAATACCCTAACTTATGGCAACTTTTAAGGTTTCTAAATTTGTCTTTTGTAATGAAATGAAAATAAACTCACTGGCCATTTCTGCAGAAACATGTATGCTTGTCATAATCCACAGCTTAGTAATCAGAGCACTGGCCTGGAGTGTATTATGTGTTTTGATCACCTATAGTAATAAATGCAGTGAGAGAGGAATTTGAAGTAGAGCCTAATAAAAGAAGCGTCCCATCTCCTGAATGTTATCCTCTTTCCCTGGGCAGAAGTGGTTTCAGTTTCCGTGGCTGAAGATGAGTAGGATGTTATCTAAGTGGCACACAGAGCAGAATCCTCTTCTGTACTCAGAAGGCTGATGCATGGCAGGATAAGGACAAGTCAGAGTAAAGAAAATGGCTTAGAAAATTTGGAGGCAGCACAGAATTAAAGAGAAGACCACATCTATCATAACTGGTAGTAATACAGTCATTATTTAACAGTCATGAGCAAAATGATAGAACAGGTTTTTAAGAGTCCTCAGCATTCAACTAAAGTTTTCCCCTATACTTCTTTAAATTGGTTCTTAAGGCTAGGAATCTCAATAAAGGCAAACCAGTACCCCAACGTCTCAGGTTCCTATTTTGTAAGTAAAAGGATTTGAGTTCTTCAGATAGAACTACTCTAGTTAGAAAATTCTCCAAATTAGAAATGGGTTAAATTACATCAATTTTAATAGAACCATAGGAAAGAAGGACTGAAAGGGACTTCACAAAAGGCCATCTATAGTCCCCTCTCCAATCATTCTAGATTTATTTTCACGTATCAAGTATCATCTAACCACATTCACCTAAAACCATCTGTACTGAATATATTGGGGGGGGGGGGGGGTTCTGAAAAAAGAAAAAAAAATTAACTGGAAGTAAAAAGATTAACAAAAGTTGTTATTGATCATTGTTAATATATATAAGAAAACAAGGCAAATGAAAGAAATTAAATAAACGTCACTATCTATCTATATATGTTTATTAAAGACTGCTGATAAATTCTATATATACACATTTCCTCAAAGGACACCATGAAGCCGCAAGGATTTTGTAAATAAAAATGCAAATCAAGATGAATGGTTTGGGCTGGATCATGTATGTCAATTTAAGTTTGTATAGTTTATCATACCAAAAAACTGACCATATTTGTTAATTTCTAATATAAAATTTCTATTCCTAATGAAAATGTAAAGATCTTTGACTTTCTATTATAGCAATCTAAATGACCAGCTAATAGCCAAATAAATCAGTGAAGATTTTACTCCATGGCATAAAAAACTGTTGACAATGCATTTCTCAATAAAGAATATTTGAATTATAGCTTTAGGTTCATTTAATTTGGTACAAATTTTGAATAATGTTATATATATTTCCAAAGCAGATGCTAAGAGACTATACAAGGACACTCAGCTCAATCAGAAGCCAGATTAAAGTTCCATCTGGAGCCTAATAGTTCCACAGTTCTATAACAATTAGCAAAGTCACCAATGTCAGATTCTAGAGTTGTACAACATACAACTCCTCCTCTTCAAAATGTAGCTACTGCTGTCCCAGAAAATCGAGTAACTAATTCACAGAGTCTAAAGTATAAGAAATCAGAATCTTGGGTTTCTATAGCTATGCTAGCATGAAATTTCTCACATATTTGCTATTATTGTAATTAGTACAGTACGTTTAAGTAGTCCTACACAAGTTAACTGTGTTCTCCAGATTTACTGTGTAATTTGGTTCTACACTTACTTAAATACACCCTAGGTTATGTACATGTAACATTAAACTAAGTGTTCCAGTAGTTTTGATATTCAAAGTGTCAGCAAGCTAAAAAAATAAAGACTACATAAGTACAATTAAATGGGGGATAAATTTGAGTTGCAGTCTAAGGAAAATATGGTCCTGACCTACTAGTATCTAGACTGTCTGTAATACCACAAAACTTTTCCTATGACATCTCTACACAAAATATTGCCCTAGACAGGTGTTTCGTAGGTCATATCTTACCAGTCTATGGCAGTGGTCCCCTGGGGGGGGGTCTTACAAATTATGTCTAGGGGGTCCACAAAATACGATTATGATCAATCAAAAGTATGTGAATAGCCACACTTACAATTGTAAGTGGTCTACACCTCCATTCATAATTTCCAAAGGTGCCCACGCCTCCATTCAAAAATTTTTAGGGGTCAGCAAATGAAAAAAAAAAAAAAAAAGGTTGAAAACCACTGATCTAAGGGAATGTTATATGCAAAAGAAAAAAAAAAAAAAAAAAGGTTGAAAACCACTGATCTAAGGGAATGTTATATGCAACAGAAATAGAACACGGACTAGAAAACTGATCTCTGGGTCAAAGACTGCATTTTTACTCAGAGATTTAATGGAACGTGGATTTTTTCACAACCTTGAGTTCAGACTAGGTTGTGACTTAAAACCTAGGATAAAAGCAAATCTTAAAAAAAAGAAGTGACAAATGGAAATTGTAACACTGCTGATGATATGCAAATAGTTAAAAGTACTTAAAAAGCACAAATCCACTTAAAACTCCACCACTGTTCATGATAAAATGAACTATGTATTTAAAATTATATAGCAGCACAAGTAAAAAGTTACATTCCATTGAAGAAAGTAATTACAAAAATAGTCAGTTAAGAAGACATACTTAATATGACCAGTAGCTGAAAAATCCTTCATTGGGATGATTCCCAATATGAAATAGTACACTATTAGATAAGAAGTGTTCAGTGAAATTTTATATATTCAGTTATGAACAAGGTTAAAACAGAATGAAGTCAATTAAGTGTTAATGATGATGTACTTGAGTACTCATAGTATTCTAGTAGTGAAGGATTATATTTATGGCCCAAAGGAATAGTTGTGTTAGAGATCTGTTCAAATACAAAAAAAAAAGTTCTATTTTAGGTTAATTAGTATTTATACACTATTTTAAGTATTACAAAAATACATATATAAAATTGTCATATAGATTTAATAGATTTCAGAGACATTAGGGCTGGAAGGAACCTTGCAATATCATCAGGTCCAGCCCCCTGCCCAAAGGGCAGGAAGTTTGCTGGGGTGAGATCACCCCAGCAAGATAAGCATCCAAGTGTTTCTTAAAAAGGTATCCAGAGTAGGTGCTTGCACCACTTCTGGGGGGAGTCTATTTCAGCCTCTGGAGACTTGGACGGCAAAGAAGTTTTTCCTTATGTCCAGTCTAAAATGGTGTTCCAGCAGTTTGTAACCATTAGACCTTGTCTTCCTGTGGGGTGCCCTGGTGAACAGGTGTTCTCCCAGTTCCTGATGCACACCCATTATATACTAATAGGCTGCCACCAAGTCACCCCTGACCCTGTGCTTCTCCAGGCTGAAGAGTCCCATGCCTCTCAGCCTCTCTTCACAAGGTCTGTTCTCTTGACCTCTAATCATGCATGTGGCTCTCCTCTGGACTCTCTCAAGCTTCTCCACATCCTTTCTAAAGTGTGGAGCCCAGAATTGGATGCAGTACTCCAGCTGTGGCCTCACCAAGGCCAAGCAAAGTGGGAGGATAACTTCTCAGGTCTTGCTTGAGATGCATTGGTAGATGAAAGCCAGAGTTATTTGCTTTGGCGGCAGCGGCATCACATTGGTGGCTTGTGTTCATCTTGTGGTCAATTATGACCCCCAAATCTCTTTCAGTTGTGGTGCTAGTGAGTGTAGCACTGCCGAGCCTATAAGTATAATGTGGGTTTTTTCTCCTGAGGTGGAGCACCTTGCATTTCTCCGTGTTGAATGTCATCAGGTTTTGATCCGCCTACCTTGCGAGCCTGTCTAGGTTGTCCTGAATTGCCAGCCTATTCTTTAGAGTGACTGTACTTCCCCCATAATGTGGTGTTGTCCGCGAACTTAGCCAGTCTGCTTCTGACACCCAAATCCAGATCATTTATGAATTTATTAAAGAGTACTGGTCCAAATACTGAGCCCTGAGAGATGCCACTCGTCACCATGCTCTATGTTGACTCTGTTACACTGACTATCACTCTGAGTCCAACCATGGAGCCAGTTCCCCATCCATCGGACCATAAGGTTGTCAAAGCCGCAATTCCCCAATTTTACCATGAGGACTTCATGGGAGACGAATTCAGAGGCTTTTTTGAAATTGTAAATATATGACATCAACCTCTTCTCCTTTGTCCAGATGACGCATCACCTGGTCACAGAAGACACTGAGGTTGGTCAGGCAAGACCTACCTACAACGAAGCCATGCTGGCGCTCCCTCAAAATGTTGCCTTCCGATAGCCTGCTGTTGATGGTTTCTTTGATGATTTGTTCCAAGATCTTTCCAGGGATTCAGGTGAAACTGATTGGCCTGTATTTTCCTTCCTTTCTTGAAGATAGGTACCACATTGGCCCTCTCCCAAACACCACACATTCTCAAATAACCTTGCTATTGTTTGTGCTATGATGTCAGCCAACTCTCTTAACACTTTTGGGTGCATTCTGTCTGGGCCAGCTGACTTGCGCATATCCAGCCTCTCAAAGCTGTTCCCTCACAAGATCTTCACCAATTATAGGCATATGATTGCCCTTACCCTAGCAGTCCTGCATCCTGTCAGGCAGATGATCCCCTTGGGCTGGTGGAAAACCGATGCAAAGTAATAGTTGCATCTGAGGGGGTTAGCTTTTTCCTGGGTGTCGATTGTCAGCTGCCCCATTTGGTTTAG
The DNA here is from genome assembly GCF_001723915.1 of Gavialis gangeticus. Taxonomy (NCBI): domain Eukaryota; kingdom Metazoa; phylum Chordata; order Crocodylia; family Gavialidae; genus Gavialis; species Gavialis gangeticus. The sequence goes on from NW_017729005.1 coordinate 12,313,456, forward strand.
CAAGGGTCCAACGTTGCCCTTGTTCTTTTTTTTTCCGACTTCCCACATATTTGAAGAAGTACTTTTTATTGCCCTTGATTAGCATAGCCAGTTTAAGTTCGGTTTTAGCCTTGTCTTTTCTGGTCCACTCCCTACACGTGCAGGCCAATGCTGCCTAATCCTCCTTAGCAGTAGTGGTAGTTCCCGGCTTCCATCCCTTATAAAGCTTCTCTTTTTAGATTCAGGAGGTCCATGAGTACCCTACTGCGCCAGCCCTTCTGCTACCTTTCCTACAGGCCAGAATGAACTTCCCTTGTGCTTTTAGGATCACATCCTTAAGGAGGGACCAACTCATTGTGGACTCCCCTCCCTGTCAGATCATGGTTTTTCCTGAAGTCCAGGAATTCTGCATTGCTGACTGATTTGCCAGCTTTGCAATGGATAGAGAAAGTGATCAACTCAGGGTCACTGTTACCAAGTTTCCCTTCGATCCTCAGGTTGCTGACTAGATCCTCAGGTCACTGACTAGATCCCCTTTGACCAGTACCAGATCCAGCAGCGCCTACCTCTTGTTGGCCTGTAGACTTCTGGAGTCAAATAGAGCTTGTCAATGCAAGTGAAGAAGCTCCGCAACCAATCAGATTTGATGAATGTTCCTCCCATGAGATGTCAGGGTGGTTGAAGTCACCCATGACGACCATGCATCGAAAGCATGCAGCCTCTGCCAAGTCCCTAGCAAATTCATGTCACGCTCTTCCTCCTGGTTAGGAGATCTGTAATAGACTCCTACATTTATCCAAGATTTACCATATCCAAGATTTAGCAAAATACATTTAAAAAAAAGCAAATCTTTAGTCTGTGTTCCACTACTTCCCCAAGGATTATTCTTGGGAATGAACAGTTGTCTTACTTCCTGGAACAGATGGGACATGTGGTCTCCCAAAGAACTCTAGCACATAAAGATCCAAGAAAAGATAAGTGAACTCTTTTCCACTCCCCAGACCTGACCTTCAACCCAAAGGTCAAGGACTGAGGACTTTGCTCACTGCACTGAACAGAAGACTAGCCTATTAATCAGGGGTGGGCAAAGTGCGGCCCATGGGTCAGATCTGGCTGGCAGCCAGACTCCACTGCCCAGCAGCCCCTGCCTGCATGGCTAGAGCCAGTCTCCATGGGGATCCCAGCCGCAGCTGTACTGTAACAGTGCAAGGCTGGGGTTGCCATGGAGACTGGTGCCAGCCACACTGGCAGGGCAGGCACTGCTCTGGAGCTGCTGGGATCTTGCAGCAGGGGAAGCTTGGTCAGGGCCAGGGCAGAGCCACAATCTTCAGCCTGCATACTTTGGCCAGGGGCACACAGGCAGTGGATTGCAGCTCTGCCCCAACTTCTTGCAGCAGTGACAGTATGGTCCAGAGCCGGGGCAGCACCACAATCCACTGCCTGCAGCAGGGGCTTCTGGGAAGTGGAGTCTGGCTGCTGGCCAGATCTACCATTTTCCCACCACTGCTATTAATAGTAACAGAATCTTCCAAGTTCTCATGGAACAAGACTGACCAATGCTTTTGCATAGACCATGAATATTTATGGACTCCAACAAACTCCAAAGCCTGCTGCAGAACATGCCTCCACCCACAGGATGATGCCCTGGTGAACCATAACTGTATGTTAGCTCAGATTCTGGTAACAACCTGACCAGAGCTCAGCAAGAGATGCAAACCTTGCCTAAGCAGCAGCATAAACCTGAGTGACTGGAGGAATAACTAAATCCCAGGTTATAACAAAGTGCATCAGAACCAAGCACCATCAGGATGACATTCTTCTCAAACAGAAAGGATTCACTCCACCTGTACTCACCTGCATTCCCAGAATTAAATTAACACCTGCCTGCATTCCCAGAATTTAGTATTTTAGCTCTTCTTAAAAGGGTTATGAATAGCTACTAATTCTGACTGAAATAATCAGTTTCTTATTCAGAGGAAGATGTTTCCCTGCCTCCTTCACTCAGTAGCCTAGTGTTAAAGAAGCCTACCCTGGCTACAACAGCTCTAGACAACTACTTCAAATGCCATTCCTCAGCAAGTCCGCAAATAGGTAGCAAAAGGTTAACTACTGTTGGCTCTAGATTTATGACCCAGATACCCTGTTCTGGGAGGAGCAAGCCAAACCCCTCAGACGGACAACGACCTCTCCATTCGATAATAGGCAAATTTTATTGATACAAAGTGATAACAGATAAGAAAAATGCAAACAATTCTATATCTTCCAGTCCTAGAGTTGTACAGAATCAAGGTACATCTGGCCAGTACATGAGCTTTGCTCTGAAGTTCTCTCTTGAATGTCAGATGTCAGCAGCCTGGAAGTTGGAGGACTAGCCCACCTTCCCCCAAGTAAGATGGGCTGGTGGTGTGTCCTCGGCCCATGGTGGCCTCAGGGGACTCTTTGCTACTCTGAAATCCCTCCTTTTTTATTCTTTTCCCCCTTCTGTGATGATTCTTCATCTTTAGGCATCCATGGATTGGCCCCTCTGTGGTGGTCACACTGTCCACATTCTGTCCCATCAGCATATCACTTTGTTTCACAAAACCATCATGCGCACACATGCTAATCTGGTTCTTTCTGGGTCTTCTCCTAATTTGGTCTGTTCCCCAAAACCAGCAACCCCAAGGGCTCTGCAGCTGGAACTGTGACCTGGTGCCATCTTGTCTCACGTTATGGAACAGTGCAGTATACATCTTTAAATTTCCCAGCCTGTGTGTCTGTTTGCTGCTTGACTGTACCAGACACAGCACGCCTTGAGGAAACTTTGTCATAAAGTAGGCTTTTAGAAATCATTTAACCCTTGCTGTTGCCCTGGATCATTATTCTAATACAATATCTACTTTACCTATAAATAAATTCCTAAAAACAAACCTCTAAATACCATTTTCTAGCCATCAACTACAAGCTCATCTAATTGAAGCTAACATGAGAGACATGGCATACCACCTGATTCAATTCAGGCACTGAACTAAAACTGCATTAGTGGCACTTGAATTATCTCAGTGGAAAGAGGGCAACCACCATACTTACCTTCGTAAATACTTCAGAAGCACTTCACAGTCAAATGTGAAACAGTGCTGCCTTACATCAGAAATATGGCAAAGGACTAGGATAAAACACCATGATGGTTTGAGGCCTTTCAAGAAGGATGTATCCAAAGACTATTAATGAGAAATGGTGCCACCAGCAATAATGCCCCAAATTTTGGAGATTCTTTTTTGAACATCTCTTTTCAGCTACTAGATGAGCTGAAATGAAACTCAAATGTGTAGACAAACAGCTGTCTTTCACTAAATATAAAACTGTACTACTACCAGTAACCCACCCATTCTGTAATGGACAAGATCACATCACAGAATAAGAATTTTCTGAAGCTGGACTCCAAGAAGGTGGTTACGCTGGTAAGCAAAACAACAGAATTCAATGGATTGAAGGTATACGCTCCAAATTGGTCAAGTCTCTAGTTCAGAGCACTTGTGAATTCCTTACTGAATTTTCATACATCAGTATCTGAGATTGACCATCATTTCCAGAAAACTGTGAAACTACATCTGCTCCTAGAGGATGATGGCTTCACCTCAGTTACTCACATCATCTAGTCTCAGCTGGACTGCAGTAATATACCCAAAACACAAACATCTCCCTGCCCAACAACTCTACCACTACTAAACGATGCAGTGCATCTCGTCAGAAGATTATTGTGTCTCTGCTATCTACCAAGTTTGAGGTCTTCGTCCTTGCCTTCAAGCAGTCCATGGTCTGAGCCCAGAATATCTAAAAGACTGACCTTGCCTTGCCTAAGATAAATATTTAGCAAATTACTTTATCAGAACAAGACACTTCTGCAAAACACTTCTCTCTCCAAGGAGAGGGTGAGAGAACAAACTTAGGTATGACAGATGTTAGCTATCTTGCATAATGCACTACTAGAAAGGATTCAAATAATATGGTGCTAAATGAATTATGAAAACCTATATAACATGGAATAACATAAAATCTTACTCTGCATCAATACTTTCTTCTGAAAATACTGCTGTCTTCCTACTTTTCCAGGATCTGCTACACAATTGCTATGCTACTATTGGTTTGGTTTACCTACCCAAAAAGCAATTCTGATCTTAAAACGACAAAAAACAGGATACACAAAATATGACAGCTTCTGCTGTTGCACTCTGAGCAAGTCATAAAAGCCACTTAAGTAGGGGTTCTTCATGTACTAGCTATTTCTCAACTTCAAATGATTCTTACCATACTGCATAAGCAAGCTAGAATAAGAGGTCTCTTATGCCAGCTGTCTATCCAATACCCATTACCTATTCCATGATTCTATAGTCAAAATATTTTTTAATAACTCAATATGGTACATCCATTTCATTCATCTCATCTATTGTGGCAGCAATTTCTTCAAAGAACTCCAACAAATTAAATAAGCATGACCTCCCATGCCTGAATTTATGCTGGCTAGCCTAAAGAATGCTCTCCCAGATATACTTTACCACAGCTCTTGAAATACTATATTTACTTGAATCCTACATATAGGACAATTCTCCAATAATTAGATTCTATATATGGAAAAATGTGTTACAATTTTCTAGGTATAAAATCTAATTATTGGAGGCTTGCCTGCAATCTGTCCCACACTCACTGCTACAGCAGGGAAAATAAATCTAAGGGGCTAGGTAGGCCCTTTGCTCTCTGCTCCTCCTGCCCCAGTAACTTCTTTCCCATATAGCACTTTCCCTCCCTCCTTACTGTCAGACCCTGCTCTCCCTAAGCACATGGAAGGGAGGAGCAAATTTGAAAGCACTGACTTTGAAATAAACATCCCTAAGGTAATTTGCATATAGGCAAGTTACTGCTGGTACTCATAGACTTAGTTCATCCAAAATTGATACATTTTGCCCTTTTTGAAACTACTGCAAGTTTTAGTAGAGATACTCCATAAACACACTTAAGTAACACTTTTGTACCTACCTATAGATAGTACAAATGATTCATGATATTAGTCCAAAGCCAAAAGGCTTATGATCTACCACAGTTTATTGGGATGGGCCCCAGCAGAGTCAATAGTATTTCAAGCCACAGTGACCCCACAGCCCAGTACTGCTCAGTATGTATGTATGTACTCCAGATAACCCTGCAAAAAATCCATGTGCTAATCAGACCCCCACTCATGACTAGAACCAGGTGTTCTTGTCATGAGTCCTGGGATGCTGCATATAACTTTTTGGAGATGAGGTAAAGAGCAATGTGGTCCAGCTCCAGTGGGGCCACACTAATGATATGTGACAGGCTGAGGGAAGAGGTGATAGAGGGATTCTAAGTGAAATATTTAGGATCTAATTTGGCAAGGTCTGCCAGACATTTAAGGCTGGTGAAAAAAAATGTGCGTGTCCTGCTGGAGATGGACCAGGTTGCCCTGTGCCTCATTTGCATATGCATTTTTGGAGCATCCCAGGACTCATGACGAGAACATCTGGGAGGGGCTAATTAGCACACAGATCCATTGTGGGTTTAATCTGGAGTACACACACACACAAAAATGCTGGGCTTTCGGGGTCACTGTGGCTTGAAATGCTATCAACTCTACTGGGGCCCAGCCCAGTGAATTATGTGGTAAATCACAAGCCTTTTGGCTTTGGACAAATATCATGCATCATTTGTACAATTTAAGTAGGTACAAAAGTGTTACTTAACTGTGTTTATGGAGTATCAGAGCTCAGCTGTGGGAGCGAAGAAATAGTGAAAATGTATGCAATGTAGTGGCTCACCATGACTTGAGAAAGACTTGGCAGTGAGGGGGACTGTGTGCAATGGGTACTATTATAGAAGTCTTGTTCAGACAGGCTTCACTAACTTATCCTTGTGGCAGGTTCCCATCAGTACGTTTGCCCAATATGGGCTGTACAACGGTAAAACAAGGGGCTTTTTCCCACCCATGTTGGATAAGAGGAAAAACCTCATCTTATATTCAAGTAAATATAGTAGTTTCCAAACAATTCCCCAGAACAGATGGTATGCTTACTCACAAAGCAGAGTTTTTTGCTTTTTTAATAATGAAGAAAATATTACTTTCTAATACCCAGGAAATTCTTCTCCATGTAATAACTTCCATAAACATCTATTTAAATAAATAGTGTTCCCTTGATCATTTGCATTAACATTCATGTATATTCAGACTGGGAGCTTTGTTTACTTCATGCAATTCAAGACCTTCAAGCAATATTTTCATTACTTGCACACAGTCAAGTTCAACTTGTATTGTAACGCTGACCATCAATTTGGGGGTGTTTTCATCTTCTTCCTTTTTAAGGAAGCACAGAGGAAATACTTTACCTACCTTTTTTTTTTTCTTTTTTATACCTTCTATACCTGAGCAAGCAAGCTCAAGTACCAGAAGCAGTCTAGCTGCAACAGTGTAGAGCTCTGCAGGAAATAAGTTGCCCTTCTCCATGCAGAGGTACTGTGCCGAAAGAGCTGAACTACTGCCAGTATCTAAGCTACCTCAATTAAAGCGGTCTTGCGTATGTCCACATTAGGCAGTACAACTTTATAAAAGGATTGATGTCATCAACAAGTTTAAGTTGAACTACTGAAAACAGTACTAATGTCTCGGCAACCATGCCAGTTGGATGATGTTTTCTTTTTAGCTTTCATTATAGCTTGAAAAGTTTTATAAAAAGTGATCTTCTAATTGCATTAGCTGTGTGGTCTAAAATGACAGATCTCAAAATTGTTAAGTATGAAAAAATTCCCCTCCATTTCCTTTCAAGTCCAGATGACTAGATTTTCCAAAATACTACCTTTCATTTAAGGTAAATAAGTTTTTATTTTTATTTCTATAACATACATTTCTATTTAAAAATAAGACTTATCCCAATATCAAATTTAATTTTAAATAATCAGTATGAAGGCCTAAGCTTACTATAATCATAATTATTTACTCATTTACTTTAAAAATAATATTCAATGCATGCTTGTTGCTGAAGATTTAAAAAGAGTGACAACACTGAACTTGTGGAAGTCACTTATTAGGCACTTGCAGCCAGAGAGTCTGCTGAAATGCTAAACTACCTACTGCCGTCAAAAGTTTCAGCTGCAGGTGCAGAGAAATGTTTCCTTCATTTCAATTTATTAAACCAAATGTAGTTGCATTATTTTAAAGCTGAAAAACTGATTAAAAACAGAAAAAAGCAGAAAAATATTTTCTTCTTCATCTCTGTGGATACAAATTAGGATGAAATCCATTAGTCCTTATATCTTGTAAGATAGTGACCATAAACATCCAGCTCAGTTTGATAATTACAAATAAAATATTTTTAAAATACATAACATTTTAGCCAACTTTTTTCCTACACAAGGAAGGCACTTTTGCTGAATTAATAAGAAATGTAAACATTGCTTTGGCAGCTCTTAACTGAATTCCCATTCCAAATCATTTCCAAATGTAGTTTTAAACAATGAATGGGAAAAAAGCATCATTCACTATTTTCTAACACCATAAAGAAGTAATAATTAAGAACCTAAATAAGTATATGTTGAGCTATACAACTTCTAGAATAAAACTCCGTATATCTGTATCTGATTTATCTTTTTTTTTTTTTTTTGCTAACCAAAGAGCAAATTCAGTGTAAAGCAGGGGTCAGCAAACTCTAAGAATGTTTGTGACCTGGCCACTACCACAAGCTGCCAATCCCTTCTGCAGCACCCCACCCCTCCCTCCACTGTGCAGATGGCTGTTATCTTGGTCTCACACTTCCCTTCTACAATTTTTGCTTACCCTCACCACTAAGTGTTGCTGATTTCCAATACAATTGGCAATGGGGAGCAGGAAATTTGGAAGAAATAGTGACTGGAGGCTGCAGCAGTGGGGCAACAAAGCAGGGGGGATGGCCACCTGCTGGACACTTTGTAGAGGACTGGTGGCATGGAGCACCAGAATACGTGGCACAGAGCAAATAGGACAGCCCCACCATTGGGTGCCACCAGTCTCCCCCCCACTGTGTACAAAATCGAATTTCTCTCAGGCTACATCTTGCCTGTAGGCCATAGATTAACAAATCCTGGTGTAAATGATATATTTAGTTGCAAATCAACAGCTTTTAATAGTTATCAACCTATGGGAATCAACCATTCTTTAGAAAAGTATCTATGCGCAAAACAAAAAACAAGATATCAATTACTTGAATGCATGTACCTGCTTCCTGAAGTTAAATCTCAACTAAAATTGGCGACTTAAATCGTTTTCCTAGAAATCAATTTCACCCAGTGCTACTGGATATAGTTTATATATAAAAAAAACAAGTTCACAGAAAATTAAAAAAAAATACAGGAGCAGCAGCAGAGCCCACCAGTTGCCAGTAAAACTCTAGAAAAGTGGTTGCATTGTTGTCCACCAATACCTAGCCTGTCAACTTTTCAAACTCCTGACAAAAACAAAAAAAAATAAAAGCTTTCACTACTCCTTGCCCAACCATCTAAAACTTGTACTTTATTGCCACTATTGAGATGCGTAGTCCTGAAATCTTGCAACTCAACAGAAGCCAAGTTTACCTTGAATTCTTTCACAGATAAAAGCCCTTCTCAAACTAGCCAGCTGCTTAGAGAATATGAGACTCCTACTTGATAAGTTACTTCTTTGTAAAGACCACCACCTATCTAAAGTAACACAGAATCATAGAAATGTAGAGCTGGATAGGAGCTCTGGAGGTTATCTAGTTCAATCCTCTGCCTGAAACAGGATCATCCCTATCTACACAATCGCTTACAAATCCTTGTCTAACTTACTACTAAAATTACACAGGCAACCCTTTCACACATCCACATAGCATAGTACTCTAACCTGCCACAGGTAAGTCAGGGGAACAATGGCAGCCAGTGTCCTGCTTCTGCAAATGCTGTTAAAATGAACTTAAAAGATGCAAAGAGGGCCACACACCCTATAGAAGAACCCTCCCACACAGTCCATACCTATCTGACCATGGCATAAAATTCCTTCCTGACCCCAAATGCAGTAAATCAAGCTGACTGTAAGAAAAAGGGAAAGACCCTCTAGTCAGGAACCTCCAGGTTTCAGTCCCAGTAAGATCATGGACACAACCCAGTCAAAATCCCGAGCCTTGGCTGCAGCCAACACCCAGTGCTTCAGGTGGAGAAAGGAGGAACCCAGACACGTGTAGCAGCGTGAAAAGAAAAAAAAATCCCTCCCAGGCCCATAGGAATTACCCTTTGGAGAACACGGGCACAGTTACACCTACGTCATCCCTGTCCAATGGCTGTTCAACACCTTTCCCTGAGCACCTCCAGCAATGGATATGCCACAACTTTTCTAGGCAGCCTATTTTACTGCCTCTCTGCTCTAACAGTGAAGAAGCTTTCATGTATACAGCTGGTTTATATCTACAAACAAGCACAAGTTCACAGCATACATTAGATTTTTGTATGTGAAGCTGAACAAGGTTCAACCAGAGTTAAAAATGGGTTACTTAAAAGCTTAGCAACCAAGAATAAGATAAACTACCTTTAACAAATGTGACACAAAGCAGCAGGTCCTTTTCAGTAAATTTGTCCCAGTTCCTTCTCCCTTCTTTATTCATCTTGCATCTCTTCCATCCCTACCAGTTACCTTAATCTTTCTCCCATCCAGGTTTCCCTTCCCTCAATCTGTTGCCCCGCCACCATTTCTTTATTTCTAAATTCTGTCCCCAACTCTTCACCTTCTGCAGTTCCCTTGCACTTATTAAGGAACCAAGTGTCATAGAGGAAAGTGCCTGCATCCACAACAGCAGCTCTCGATAGTGACTTTTTGAAAAAGAATAGGAAAGCAATCTAAGCAGGTAACCGGATCATCTGAATTTGGATTATAGTTTCAGCATAAGCTCCAGCACGATTCTGAAAAGGGAAGGAGGAAACATGATGGTATCGTACTCCTACAGCAGCCCTCAAGTCCCTTTTATGCTTCATTGCCACTGTAGTGAGCCTTGCTATAGTTACCACAGATACTGATGTGGGTCTTGGTCATTCAAATATCTGTTCTTAAGAAAAGAAATAAAAGCATCTTTCCCAGCTCCAGCTAACACCCCCAATCTCTGGATCAGACCACAACTAACTTGTACAGAGCCGCTCAAAATTCTCTCCAATACATGTCATATGCTGTACCTAGTTCACATATGCAATCAAAAGGGAACTTAAACAAAAAAGGGGGAAAGGGCAACTAGGAAAAGTAATTCCTCTCCAACCTGAGGAAACTTTAGACAAACTTGCCTTTGATAATCAACTGAACAAGCTGCACTGCAAGCATCAAGGGATGGTGTAGGGATATCTAGCAGGTGCTGCAGTTTATCACAAAACCGTCTAAAATAATTGGAAGTGACAACCAGCACTACCACAAATGATTTATTAGTCTTTCACTCAGCTTTTCAGCTTCCTCAGGGCCAGAATAAATAATTTACCAACTCTGTATCTTCCAATCATTAATTCTTCCCTGTGCATCCAAACTACATTTAACTCTGCTGGGTTCAGTGGAATTAAAAACACAATATGAAGATTTCCCCCCCACCCCCAAGTATAGCATTATCTGACTGTATCTAAAGGTAAAATTGTCAATCAAAATTTACATCTGGTGATAGAAGAATTTAAAGGATCAGACCTAGTAACTAATGTTGAGTTTCAGAAGATCTGCAGAATAAAATGAAAGTTAAATTGGAGGCACAGCAACAATGTAACATTCCCAGAGGGTCAGAAGCATTTTCAAGATATCAGGTACTGACCGGATCTGAGAATATTGATTAGTCTCACCTCTCTGATCCATGAACCAGTATTAGTTTGGCTTTTTTTTTTTAATATATCCTATAGGGCAAATGTAAGACAAAGCCATTGGATGAGAGAGCTTAAGAGAAATATGAAAGAAACAGACAGTAACCAAAAAAGGAAAGAGCATCTCATCACAGCTGTATTTAAAGGCAAAAGAAAAAAACCCCAACATAACAAGAAAAAAAAATGTATTCGAAATAAATGTACCTTTGCTTGAGTTTCTTTTCTGTGATCAGAGTGAAAGAGTACGTATTACATAAAGAAGCTTAGAGACAAGGAGCACAAGAAGGTATAAAATCAGAACACGCTTTCAAATTTAAAGGAGTATAAGGTACCATATTGCTATTAATTATGTAGAGAAAATACAGAGAAAACAAAATCACACCCTAAATCCATTCCTGATGTAAGCTAGTCTTGTCTCATTAAATCAGCATCTATGATTAAAACAGAGATCATTTTGGTACATAATATATTGCATTGTTAGAGCAGCATCTGTTTGTTGCACAGTATAACCCATTTTTCAACTTTAAGAAACTGTACTTGTGTTGGAGAAACAATCCAGATTTTGGAAATAAATATATTTTTGCTTCCAAATCTATTTTTCACTAAAAGGGTTAACAGCATTAATGAGCTAATATTTTGCATTGCAAGAAGCAGCTTCAAGCTGTTATAAACATACAGAAGAAGAATTTCACTGTACTAACAGCTTTCTTTTTAGTCCTATGGGACTAAGACAACTCAAACTTTAAGTGCTTAGAAGAAAAGCTCTATAAAGCTATGAAGGCTAATCAATAGGGCTTTCACCAAATGAAAATACAGTCTGAAATGAAATAAATTGGCCATAACAAAAATGCCTTACCTTTTTTCTCATTAATCTCAATATAGGGAAAACTAAAGTATAAGATACTTGAAGTCACAAAAAACCACTATGCAAATATAACTATAATATTTTCTTCAACTGTTTGAAGTAATATAGAATTGTTTACAGAAAGTTTGTAAGAAAACTGAAAAATTAACAGACATTATTTTAAAACACATTAACTGACCCATCTTTTCCTTTCCTCAACCATCAGTTCCTTTCAAGTGAGATTCTATAAACTATTTCAGTTGCATGGGAAAACAAAAGGATGTCCTTCATAGTTTCATAGATTTAGGGTCGGAAGGGACCTAGTAGATCTTCTAGCCTGACCCCCCGCCAGGGCGGGAGAACAACAAAACCCCAAAACAAAAACGGGATTCAAATGAGTCCAGCCAGCTAGGCATCCAGCCTCTTCTTAAAGACCCCCAGGGTAGGGGCCAGCACCACTTCCCTTGGAAGTTGGTTCCAGCTCCTAGCCGCCCTAACTGTGAAGTAGTTTTTGCGGATGTCCAATCTATA
>NW_017729005.1:12326318-12332788 GCF_001723915.1 Gavialis gangeticus
CTCCTCTGGTGGGACTGTGCACCTCCTGAATCAAGTGGAGGTCCTGCATCTCAGCCAGAAACCTCCTGGAGCGGTCCGTCCCGGCTGACTGCTCCTCCCAGCAGATGTCTGGGTAATTAAAATCGCCCACGACAACTACATCCCTTGCTTTTAGTGCCTCAGCAAGCTGGCCTGAAAATTCCTTGTCCAGCTCCTCCTCTTGGTTGGGGGGTCTGTAGTAGACCCCCACCGTCAAATCCCTCTCCCCCTGCCCCCCCCCGAATCTTGACCCAGAGCACTTCAGCTTGCCCTTCCTCTGACCCCATTCTGCTGGCAGAGGATGTGTAGTGCTTCCTTCAGTTAAAACCTAGACCAGCTGCTGCAGCTCACCCAAACATGACAATGTTATCTAACTCTTAAGCTCTACACACTTTCCTTGAAAACAAAGTAGCTGTGTTAAAGGTGTCAAGGAAAATATTTCACACTGGCAAGGGATTCTGCACAGTCTCAAATCTACTAATGAAGTAGTGCAGTATGACAAAAAAAATTGTTGAAATCCGATTTATAAAAAAGGTATTGTTCTACATGCTTGCTATAGCAATGGGACAAAAAAAAGTCTCAAAGAAAAAGTTAAGGGATGCATCTTATGCAATATATCAAAAGATAAACATATAAGGAAGGCCTAAATACAAATCAAGGTGGTAAGACATTTGCTCAGTACGTTATTTAAACCAACTGGAGGAATCTTCAACTTCCATCCCCGTTTATGGTTGGGACTGCAAAATGGCAAGTTGCCTCAGACCAGTATTGACACTCAAACTGAAAAGGCACTGTACAATATCACCTGACAGTGGCTGCTGAACACTGATGCTCAAGTCTACTTTCTACAACCCACCTATCTACAGATCCCCACCTTGAATGTTACAAGATAATTAAGTGCAAGCGAATGACATTTTTGCAAGACAAGCTTTTCTTGGGACCTCAAAACAAGTGAACAAGTTGTCCAACTTCTTGATTTCCAGAATTTCTCTCAAGGTTCTTCATACTTATTTTTATGTGACTAGATAAAGGACAAATATAGTGCCCATCTTTAAGAAAGGAAAAAGAGGAAGATCTGTGGAATTACAGATCAGTCTGCCTCACCTCAGTCCCTGGAAAAATCATGGAGCAGGTCCTCAAGAACTTCATTCCTAAGCATTTGGAGGAGAAGGTGGTGACTAGGAACAGTCAACATTGATTCACCAAGGGCAAGTCATGCCTGACCAAACTGACTACCTTCTGTGATGAGATGACTGGTTCTGTGGCTGTAGGGAGAGAAGTGGATGTGATGTATCTTGACTTTAGCAAGGCTTTCGATATGGTCCCCCAAAACATCCATGCAAGAAAGTTAAGGAAGTGCATGTTTGATGAACTGACTCCAAGGTGGATAGAAAATTGGCTGGGTCATCAGGCTCAGATGATAGTAATCAATGGCTTGATGTTTAGTCGGCAGCCAGTATCAAGTGGAGTGCCCCAAGGGTCAGTCCTGGGGCTGATTTTGTTCATATTTTCATCAACCATTTGGAAGATGGGATGGAGTGCGCCTTCAGCATGTTTGCAGATGACACCAAGCTTGGGGGAGTAGTATATACACTAGAGGGTAGGGCTAGGATTCACAGAGACCTTGATAAATTGGAGGATTAGACCACAAAAGTTCAACCAGGACAAGTGCAAAGTCCTGTACTTAGAATAGATTTATCCCATTCACCAATACAAGCTAGGGACTAACTGACTAAGCAGCAGCTCTGCAGAAAAGGACCTGGGGGTTACTGTAGACAGTAGGATGAATACAAGCCAACAGTGCGTCCTTGCTGCAAAGAAGGATCAACAGCATACTGCATTAGAAGGAGTGTCGCCAGTAGATAGAGGGAAGTGGTTCTTCCCCTCTATTCAGCTCTAGCAGGGCCACATCTGGAGTACTGTGTCCAAACCTGGGACCCCAACTACAGAAAGGATGTAGACAAACTGGAAAGAATCCAGTGGAAAGCAACAAAAATGGTTAGGGGACTGAGGAACATGACTTAGGAGAACAGGCTGAAGGAGCAATGGTCTCAAGTTCAAGGAGCAGTGGTCTCAAGTAGCACCAAGGGAAATTTAAATTAGATTAGATATTAGGAAAAACCTTCTCACTAGGAGGGTAGCAAAACACTGGAACAGGCTACCCGAAGAGGTTGTGGAATCTCCATCCTTAGAGGTTTTGAAGACCTGGCTAGAAAAAGCCTTGGCTGCAATGATATAGTTGGGGATGGGTCTGCTTTGAGCAGGCAGTTGGATTAGACCAGCATTTCTCAACCTGTGGGTTGTGACCCACAAGTGCGTCGTAAGAATATATGAAAATGTCATGAACAAAACTTTAAAAATGGGTTCTCATTTACAGGAGAAAAACGTGGGAAACCATGGCTTTTACCTTGAAGGCTAGCAGAGCTCCAGGCTGTGAGTGACTCCTTGGGGCCTCCCGTGCCCCCTACACACACTCATCCCACAAACTGAGGAGCTGAGGGGCATTGGCCACTGATGTTTAAAATGGGTCCTGGTGTTAGGGTAGCTTGTTGTATTTTATGCTTTAAAGTTGCACCTGTATGTAGAGTGGTGAATTAAAGTATTGTTTAAAGTTTTCATTTATATTCAGCCTTATTTAATCATTGCTTATGTTTTGTATAGCCTCATTAAACTTCTCTTTTTAAAAAAAAAAAACCAACTGGCCTCATGTTGTTTTTGTAGAGCTCATAATAATACTCATTATATCATATTTTTTCTTTTTTTTTTTAATCACTGTGAGAAGTTCTTCTAACATAACATAGCAATGATCTTGTTACCAGCTCAGATTAACTGAATTTGGCACTAACCAGCTAAATCAGAGGAACAAAAGGACTGGATATATTAATGAAAGGTGATAAGGGAGACCAGTGGACAACGCTCAAAGTAAGACACCAGAAAAAGGCCAAGTTAAGAGGTGTGCTTTTGATGGGTCTCTTGAACAAAGGAATATGTTGACAGGATAAAAAATGGAGAGTGTGCTGACTGCAGAGAAACCAATCTGAACGAAGAGAGTCATTGAAGCAGTGAAGTTGAAGAGAAGTATAAAAGGAGGCAGCAAAAAAGTTAGGTGTCGTCATTGTCATCATAAATCCAGCCTTCAATACCTGTCTGGACCATCCCAACTAATGACATACCCTTTGCTTTCCAAAACTGAGCAGCCATCTTTCCTGTTGAGCAAAATAACATCTCGGATTCGGTGAAATCACTGCACAAAGTGTTTTTCTCTATATATATAGAAGCCGTTAAAATAACATTTGTTGTATTAATAAAGTTAGACTTTGATTTTAGGATACCGAGTTCTCCGTGTTTGTATTTCACGTTCCATTTAAGGGTTAATTGTGCTTTAGCAATTCCTAATAGGGCTGTGCAAAGCTTTGGGTGCCGATTCAATTCGGAGGAGATTCAGCATGATTCAGTGGCTCAATCGAATCAAGAGACCAATAAAAAGGTCTAAAATCAATTCAAAGCCTCTGAATCGATTCGGAAAATATTTGGCAATTCGGGCAGTCCCTACTTGCCACCACAGGGAGCTGGACTGAGGCTCTTTGCCAGTAAGTAGGGGGTGGGGGAGATGTCCTGGGGGGCACCCCTGCCAGGCCCCATCCCCTGCCTGCTCCCCCAGCCTCCCTGAGTGCCGCCCAACCATTGCCCGCTCTCCCAGCCTGATCAACGGCTGCCTCACCCAGCCCCAGGATCCCTGCTCTTTTCCATGGTGTGCAGCTCATCCAGCTTTGGTGCACAGACCAGAAAACAGTTCCAATCTCCAGATCCATCCTGCTGGGGTAGTTGATAGTGGCATTAATTACTGCAGCTTTCAGAGCTGTGGCAGCCACTGCTCCTCCCATCACCACATTTCCACCCTAGGGCCAAATCAGTAGGGCTGGAAGGGAAAGGAACTCCCAAGGTCATGTAATCCAGTCCTCTGCACAAAGTAGTATCATCCCCAATTAAATTATCACAGCCGAACGTTCAGCTATGATGTAGATGATATAATGGCATCAGCCATTAATAAATTTCACCACTCCCCACACCACCAAATATCTGAACCCATGAAGAGCCCTGCAGGTCAGACAACAAAGTTCTGCTGGCCCTACTTTAGGCACCCACGTGCTAGGATAGGGGTAGGCAACCCCAGGCACAGGTGCCAGAGGGTGGCTTGCAAAGGCATTTTGCTTGGTATGCATACCTCAGAGTGGACACCAGTGAAGGGGTTGGGGCTGCACTGCCACAACAAGATCAAGCTCCTTGCAGTTCCCCTACCATTCACCCCTGGCCCTCCAACATCTTACAAATTGAGGTTGCAGGTGTTCTTGGCACTTTGCTCAAAAACATTGCTGACCACGGTGCTAGGGCTTTGGATCCTTCACTGAAGACAATAATCTGAAACCAGGGACTGCTTCTTCCAAGATTTCAACTAACACCAGGAAAAGACTGGAAAAATATGAGCTCAAGATAAGCCCAAGAAGAAAGCACTAAAACAGTTTCTACAAAAAAAGAAAAAAGCATGGGTAACACAAAAGTCAAACTGCTTCCTTTCTGATGCTGGAAATCAGTAATTACTATTGGTATGTTCAGACAGGCAAACGCTTCCTTACAAGTGTACTGCCCCCATTTTTATCTACTACTACTGGATTTATGTGCTGTACTGTCATAAAAGAAAAATTTAGGAAACTAGTGCTTTCACAAAAATATTAATAAAACATGAAGGAAAAGAAAAAAATGGAAGTTCAATGTGAACAGAATCACACTGTACTTAGTAACTCGGGATGACAGTACATTATAAACATAATTGTCAGGCACTGTTTTAGTACAGACTCAAAGGGAGAGCTACCTTCTCTAAGCATCCAGCACAGTTCTCTGAAGCACTGAGTTTTTGGATAATTCCCATTCAAGAACAGACTACATCGGGGTGGGCAAAATAGGGCCCATGGGCCAGATCTGGCTCACCAGGCACTTTCATCTGGCCCGCAGCATCCCCCAATGAGTTGCACCCCACCCAACCCTTCTGCCCACAAATGTGGGAGTGAGGTGCACACGTGTACAACCCCCCACAACAACCTATTGGGCCTCGCTCCCTCCTCCTTGGATGGAAGGGCTTTGCCCCGCCAACAGTTTCCAGGCGGAGCTCCTGCTGCAGCTGGAACCTGCTCACTGGGGGCAGCAGAAACAGGAGAACAGCATGGAGCCTGCGCCCAGAGGGGCAGCAGGAGTGTGGAGCTCAGCTGGGCAGGGTGTGGGTGTGGATGGGGCATGTAGGAACCCCCTCCACACATTCCCCCCATGGCATGCAGCTCCAGCTGCCAGCAGCAGTAGCAGGCTCCGGAGAGGTCCGGGCTCTTGTGCCCGGCAGAGATGCCCAATGGGGCGTGGCTCCAGCTAGTGCTGCACTGGAGGAGGGAGCAGAGCCGAGCCAACCTTATCACCAGGGCTCTACATCACATGCCTGCAGCTCCAGCAGTTGTAGCACGGGAAGCCCCATACTGGAGCCTGCTGCTCCCCACTTTCCTGCTGTGCTGTGCAGGTCCCCGCACTCTGCCGGGAGTGGAGAAAGCCCCGCCCCCTGCTTTCCGGCGCAGTCCAGTGTGGGACTTCCCCACTGCGAGTGTGGAGCTGCAGGTTCGCAGCACAGAGCCCCTGCAACAGAAGCAGCCAGGCAGGCTGCATGAAGGTGTGCTCCCTGCCCCCAGCGGAGTGCTAGGGGCCCCATTACAGGGGCTCCACACAGTGTGCCTGCAGCTCCACACTGGCAGTGGGGAAGCTCTGCATTGAACTCCAGAGAAGCAGGGAATGGGGCTCCTTCCACTCCTGTCAGAGTGCAGGGACCTGCACAGCAGGGGGAAGGGGAAGAAGCAGGCTCCAGTGCTGGGCTTCCCCCACTGCAAGCACTGAAGCTGCAAGTGCACAGTGTGGAGCCCTAGCTCTGCTCCCTCCTCCCATGCAGTGCTGGCCGGCGCTGCGCCCCACTAGGCACAAGTGCCTTGACCTCCCCACCTGTTGCTTCTGCCAGCAGCTGGGGCTGCACACCATGAGGGGAGTGTCGGGGAGGTCCATACACCACCACCCTCCCTCACAGCCCACACAACCACACCTGGCCCCCACGTCCCCCACCAACATATATACACCCCAACATACCCTATGCTCCTTACACAGCCACACCCTCTTACAACCCCCCCCACACACAATATAAAAGAATGACACTTTATTGTTGAATTATTATGCAATCCCTTCTATATACAGTTAACAATCACAAGTCTTTACAAATATTTTATGTAACCAAATATATTACAGTAGGTGTTTGACTTCTAGTGTATGATCTGGGTTTTTTTTTCTGGTTCTAAGATGACAACCCCCTCCCCCCCCCAAAGGAGTGGGGGGGGGGGCAGCAAGGGGAGGGACTTCCGGTTGCAAAGGTC
>NW_017729005.1:12337788-12340599 GCF_001723915.1 Gavialis gangeticus
ATGACAACCCCCTCCCCCCCCCAAAGGGGGGGGGGGGGGGGCAGCAAGGGGAGGGACTTCCGGTTGCAAAGGTCAGGGACCAGGACTTCTCGTCCCAATGTGGCAACCAGGGGGCAGGGCAAAATAATTGCCTGTCCCTGGACTAGACTATTGATTCCTGAACTTTTACTCAGGGCTGTTCCATAAGTATTTGACAGTGATCTGGAATGTTCAGTCCCCTCATTTTCAGGCACTACACATCAACAGCTAAATACAAAATAAATGTTTTTCTACCACCACCCATCCACGTAAGCAATTTTAGAGCTTCCACAGGAATATTATGCAATTGTAAATGGGACAAGAGATGCATAAAATCCCTCCATTAACAGTCACATATAAATTGAGAACCTTTGACTCAGTTCAACACTAAACTCTGGGCATCTGACATTAAGATCACCGGCTAGCTTGGGTTTAGAAAACTCACTAATGCACAAAGAATTTTAACAGCTTCATTTAGCAATGATGGCAAAGGATAAGTAAATCATCTCCACCAGCGAAGAAAAGCAAGTCCTCCCAAAGTATGACAAATTATGTAAGTAAGTGATAAGAAGGTTCTTTGATTAACCCCATTTGTGTAATATTTTTATTAACTGAAAACAAAAAAAAAACAACAAAACATGAATGACTATTGCTTTTCTTCCGTTAGTTTATTATAAGAATAAGAAATTTGTCATTTCATCTTCTGCTGCTGTACACATCTTTACACAGCCTGTATTCTCCAACAAGTTGGACCCTGATTCTTTCAAGTCTGAAAACACACACAACAAACTGTTTAGCTCAGTATTTTCTTCCCCGTGTCACAGGGAACCCTTAAGTATGGACTATTTTTAGCATCACCTTATTTTTTATGATGCACAGCATTTGGCGTGTGCTTTTTGTGTAGCAAAAGTAGATGTACAATACCCAAGGAGCATTCTTCCGGAACATGGGGCTCCTATAGATGTGCACGAAGTCCAGCACATTGAAGTAGACTCAATTTATCAAGTCTGCTGGAGCACGGAAGCTGATGTGGTCCAGCAGCCTTCCAAGTCATGTGCATCAGAATCTCTGCGCTGAAAAAATGCTGGTGGACATTTGAAATAAAACACTTTCCATGAGGTTTAGTTCAAAGCACCCCACCACCATTTTTTCAGCATGGGGATGCACAGGGACGCTAATACATGTGACACGCAGGCACTTCTAATTAGAGCAGCTTGCTAATTAAAGCACCCACCACTGCATCCCAAAACGCATGTAAAAATGCCCTTAATTTCTAAAAGTTTAACAAATAAAATGCAAGTAGGAAAAAGCTAAAAAGATCTTATGTTACAACTGTTTTTGCAAAAAAATTAGCATGAGTGACTGCAGCGGGGAGGAGGGGAAAAGTCAGCAATAGGCTTTGAGGAAATCTGGCTTGGGTCACTGAAGAGAAAAACAGGCAGATGCTGGGCTGCCTGTTCTAGAAGGGAGAACAGCAGCTGGTTATCAGAGTCTTGCGTGGGACACGTAGGTGATGCCTGAAACTCCTGAGCTCAGGCTTGATGATTTTAAGGAAAGAAGCTTGAAATGAGACCAATTTTGGTGTGAAGCTGTCAAGAGTTAGAACAATTTAACTTTGTAAATTATAGTTGCAGTTGTGATGTAGTATTCAGTACTTGCACATTTAAAGACACAAACAAATAACCAAAGATAGAGACTATAAATTGAGGCATTCAAAAAGCCCATGGCAGAAAGGATTTAAAGTTGTACGGTTTTCTGTAAGCAGCATATAGATGGGTAGCAAACAGAACATACATTCGCCCTTTGGTGTGGGGGGAGGGGGTACAAGTCTTAGATCGGCTTCCACGATTTTTAAACCAGTCTGTGCGTGCCGTACTTCTGTTCTGTTATGGGTATAGAGAGGTTTCTAATCACTTATACCGGTAAAGCTGTAATGTCTGTACCTGGCCTGAGTGTCTGCATAGATTTAAATTCCAAATAAGAAACAAGTTTTAAAAAGGTGCTATATCATGTCATCAGCATTTGAAACAGCTTCATTATAAAATTATAGTATTCTGCTGTGACCATAAACACTTTTAGTAATGTAGTCTTAAGTAACACACTTATTTAAGATGCCTGTTCCTCCCATATGTGTTTTGGGAGGGAAAGCAGAGCCACTCTCTCATCAGATCCCTCTAATACAGCAGCAACCATACTCTAAGGCAGGGGTTCTTAACCTTTTTCTTCCTGAGCCTCTCCCCTACCCGCTGACTCCAGCATGCTATAAAAACTCCACGGCCCACCTGTGCCACAACAGCTGCATGGCTCCCCAGCCCACCCGCATTGCCCTGGGTGCAGCAGGCAGGGCTGAGCACCAGAGAGTCCTGGGGCCCAATTTACCTGAGCAGCAGCAGCACAGAGCCTTGCCTGCCTGCCTGCCCACAGTGCCACCTGCAAGATGGAGGCTGTGGGGCTGTGCAGGGAAGGTTCACCCCTGCCCCTTCCTCAGGACTCACCTCAGCCCTGGGGGGCTGAGGCAGCTCCTCCCTGTGTCAAGCCAAGCCAAGCCAGGCTAGACAGATCCCCTGATGCCTGCTCATGGCCCCTGGACCCCTAGTTGAGAACCACTGCTCTAAGGACCTCCCTTTTAGACCCAACATATCATTAGTTACTGTGAGATGCTTTGTCTAACCAACCACTCGTATCCAAGAACCAAGATGTGTGAACACCTTACCATACCCCTAGCCTCTTCAGCAATCTCATCCTCGGCAGCAATCTCATCCTCGGCTTTTTGTGAGAAGTCCCTCCCCACTC
>NW_017729005.1:12345599-12358141 GCF_001723915.1 Gavialis gangeticus
TTCCCCACTTGCCGCCAACACGCCCCACCGCTGCCTGAAGGTGGTCTCTTTACACCCCCAGCCTCTTCAGCAATCTCATCCTCGGCAGCAATCTCATCCTCGGCTTTTTGTGAGAAGTCCCTCCCCACTCTGCAAAGCAGAAGATTTTAAAAAGACAAAGACAGTCTCTGGGTTTGAGAAGGTAAATTTACATTAAACTTCTTTTAAACCTTTTAATTTTTTTTCACTGGAGACTTCCAACAAGGTGTTAGTTATAATGGTGCTTTGCTAACGTGAATTAATCAGATCTCTACCAACACATTTTGTGGGGACCACCAAGCTATTAGAAACGTGGCTTGAATATATATTTTGTTAGCAACGCATCTAAAATATGAAAAAAGAAAAACTCCCCATTATTCTCAGATAGTTGCTCTAAGTCATACAGATTGCTTTTCATAATTGCCAACAATTCCAAACAGTACCAGAAGTTGCTAAACTACAGAAAGAGTGTCCTTTAAAACCAATGGACTTCACTAAATATATAACTGCTTATTTAATATTTCCTCTAAAATGAAGTAAACATCTCAGATATGCATTGGAACAAATAGTAAAACCAGGGGCATATTACAGACATATTATAGTCATTTTACAGGTAAAATGCTAAGAGTAATACTGTATATTATAGATTACCATTAATAGAGCAGCAAAGTCCCCTAACCCCACCTCCCCACAACTTGTTATCCATGGTCTGACCAAGTTTCATTACTATGAAGTCATGGTTCTTCAGTGTCAGGGGTATTTGTTAACAAAGTAGAGACAGAAAAGCTTGAAGATTGAGTTATATTACAGATAACATGGCAATTACATGGTGTATACATAACATTTAGTAATAAGAAGTTTCAATGTATGCCACTGATCAACTTTCAAGGTAGTTAAACAAATCCTAATGGTGGACTATATAACTACACAAACTATCCTAAACAGCTGCTTTCATTGCATGATGTACTGCATCATCATAACCACTGTGAGTATAGGTGAAAACCCTGAATAAAATGTTCCTCTAATGTACATTCATACAGTTCTTGGAACCATGTATACAAATGGTGCTCAACTCATCTGGCCCCACAGGCCTCATCCTGCACATGACACCACATCACCTGGCCCACAGGGCTCCCCACAGGTCTGGAAATTTGGTGTTGGGACAGTGGTCACAGCATTAAATTGCCATGGCTCCTGGAACCACACTTAATACTGTTGCTCATCCTGCCACCAAGTTTCCAGGTCTATGAGAAGCCCCATGGACCAAATGACAACTCCAAGCAGACCCCACTTTAGTCACCCCGATGTACATGAAACCTCCTACTGCTTTTGGACAATTATTAGTATGTCATGTTCTTTGGGGGCAGGGACCCTGCTCACCTGCCCTTGGAAACGCAAGTAGTGTTTTTTAGTAGTACAGTGCTTCTTTACATAAGAAACAATACCTATTAGTGCTGTTGACTGGCCTGTACATTGCAAATAGTGATCTGCTTTTAAAAATAAAAATTGTGTTCAGAATTTTTTCAGCATAACAGAAGCCAAAATGCTATAGTTAAATTTGCCTAATATGAAAATACAAACATGTTCACTGCAGTTTTGCCAAGAGACACTTCAATATGAAGATTTAAACCTCCAGGTTTTCCACGTACATCAACTCCAGTCTACCAGTACCTATTACAAATCTAAAGAATTCCTTATCTGAATAAATGTGCCATAGTCAATTCATATACAACATACTTTACACTATATATTTACTAAAAACTATTGATATTTTTATCCAATCAAATGCAACTGGCATAAATATAAAATAGCAAGGAACATTAAATCCAGGTACCATCATATGTCAAATAAAAGAGTTGGCTAGAATCTGGGACAAAATCTGTGTTTTGAAAAGTTGTGGACATCTACTAAATGCAGAGCTGCAAGAGGATATACGAATAGGCTTCCATACAAGTCAAGTACCTTATATTACACATATGCTTAAATGTGTGCAGGGCTACAGCCTAAGATGCAAAGATACACATGTATTAGAAAATGCAAGATACCACAGAAGAAATATGTTCCTTCATTGGGCTTTTCACATGTTTATTGCATTGCTCCAGTGATGTTCAGGCCCCCTATACATGGGCATTAAAAGCAGGGGGATCATATGTCCTGGTTTGGCCAGAACATTCCCAGATACTGTATGCCAGTCCTGGCCAGTTGGTCAGAAGTCCCAGACTGGAGTCCAGAATGGAGGTGGAGCAGTACTGTGTGCAGGTTCCACCCCACCCATGTGGCACATCCTTGCCGCTCCGCCTCTCCACTGGACTCCGGCTCAGAACTTTTGACCAACCAGCCGGGACTAGGTCTACGGAATCCAGGAGCCTCTTGGCCAAAATGGGATGTACGGTCACCTTAAATATAAGGCACATAGGCTGTGCAAAGCTTCAGTCCCCAATTCGATTCAGCAAAGATTTGGCCAAATTTCGTGGCCAAATCTCTGAATTGAATCAGGAGACCCTTAAAACTCTCAAAATCGAATTTGAACCCTCCAAATCAATTTGGAGAGATTTGGGAAGATATAGTGATTTGGACATAGACACAGCTTTAAGCGTTTTTTCTACGTACCTCTAGATAGCAGGCAGATCATGAATGCTATGGTGCTAAGGTAGACGGAGCATCCCACAGGAGTGTGGGAGGCTCCCCAGCGCGCTCAGTAGCAGACATGGAAATGGACTAGAAGCTCTCCCATGATTGGCCACAGGGGTACCCCAGGTGCCCCCCCCAGACCTAGGAGGCACCAGTAGCTAAGCAGGGGGGAGGAGGAGGCTGTGCACGCCCCAGAGACCTAGAAGTAGACTGAAAGTACCTCCAGTCCACTTCCAAGCACGCGTCAGCCCTCCACTCTCTCCCCATGCTCCTGTGGGACGCTCCATCCACCCCAGCTTTGCCACATTCATAAGCCGCGCCTGGTACCTCGAGGTCTGTAGAAAAAACATTTAAAGCTATGTCTATGGCCAAATTGAATTGGGGACAGTGATCTGAATCAACAAATCTAATCAATGTCCCCGATTCGGGCCAAATCCAAATTGAATAGGGCCCACTTTGCAGACCCCTAGTACATAGGATATAGTGCTCTGGTAGAGTTAACAATCTGTTTTTTCTCTTTTGAGAAAAACATCCTGAGATGATCCATTATAACAGCTAGTAGATGATTAAACCTATTTGCATCAGAAAGTTAAGGTTACTGATGCAGCTTCACATCCGTCTCCTGAGTTTGCTTTACAGTTTTATTTCCATAAGCAGACACTTTTCAAATTCTAGAATACACCCTTTTTTTTTTTTTTTTTGCAATCTATGTAAAACCTTGAGGTTTTGGGTTTTGTATATTTTCTCTCCAAAAGCCATACTAGTTTACATGTAAAAAGTAAAGTACAAAAGAAAACCCAGTTTTGCACAATATAATCTATATTTTTTCCCCTGACATCTTCAGAATACTTAAGACTAAAATTAAATCATGTTTACAATTTTTTACCTCATCTCCCAGTTCAGGAAGTGGTTCTATATAGTTAAAAATAAGCTGTATAGCATGTGACCAACTAAGGTCAGGTCCATGCTACCAGTTTTTGCCAGCACCTGTTCTTTGTCAAGTTGCGTTGTCATCTGCAACCTCTGTCTCATCTTGCTATGCTGACAAAAAAAAAACAAAAAAACCCACAGCAAAGAAACATTAATCTCTTAAAAACTCCTGAATTAAAGATAATTTCCAAATCTTAATTGTTCACTTTCCATAGGGAAGCTGCATATTTTCAAGGAGTGAGGATAAACTAGACTGGCCTAAGCCCAGTTTAGCAAGTATAAGTCACTTCCACAGTGTTAGGAGTGCTTTGCCACTATAGCTCATATTGGTAGAATGCTCCAAGTACAGACCTGGTCTGTCACATTAAGAATATACCTTAGAGAAAACAAAAGGAATCATAAACATTTTGAATTTAAAATTCACAGGCAACACATTGTGGACTACCAGCTGTTAGTTCAGAGAGCTGGCTTGTGCTACCACATGCTGCCGGCACCTCATTTCTTGAAAAACTCCATTAATAATTAGGAATACAACAAATACTCTGCTTTTAATTCATGTTGGAGAATTGTCATAGTTATCATAGGGACTACAATAGAATGGGAAACACTTACTTCCCAGTGAGGAAAGTGTAGCTTATTCTAGCTCTCCATTCAAAC
Organism: Gavialis gangeticus; assembly: GCF_001723915.1. Taxonomy (NCBI): domain Eukaryota; kingdom Metazoa; phylum Chordata; order Crocodylia; family Gavialidae; genus Gavialis; species Gavialis gangeticus. The sequence goes on from NW_017729005.1 coordinate 12,349,836, forward strand.
AGAAACCTAGAAATAAAGGGGACCTATGGCCATTTGTATATATGTAAAACCACATATACAATGTGATCCACACTACTACAGCCTCAGAATCCAACTTGTGTAAAAAAATGTGCAACAATAAAATAGTGAGAGTAGGATGTTTTGTGTGTGTAGTGTGCTATTGATAAGACTGCACATTAGTACATAGCAAAATTAAAAGCTACACTAAGGGCACTTAGCCATATAACCTAAATTATCTTTTAAGAAATAAATATGCACTTATATTATAAAGATGCTCACAGAAGTCATTTTTAGACAAAAGTGGGATATTTGTATAGATGACCAGGAAGGAGTCAGCAATAACGTGGCTCATGGGCCAGATCTAGCTCGCAAACACTTTGGCTACAGGCCAGCAACACAGAACTTCGGTGGCAGGGAGGCACCTTCTGCAGGTGATCTCCCTATGCCACTACAGAGACAAACCCAGCTGCAGGCTCTCTGAGGGGCACCCAAAGATTAAAAATCAACTGTAAGAGCTCTCCTCAACCTGCTGGGAAAACATGCAGCTGTAGCACCAAGTTCCTAGAACCTGCCTGCCTCCAACCTGGGATGGGGGTCATTCTATCCACAGCCAGAAAAAGTTGCCTACCCCTGACCTAGACTATCCCCAATTTGTTCAGAAGCGTTCATCACAGGCACAAAATAGGTTCTCCTCTTCAAGCCCATTCTGGCTATTAATACTATGCCCACAAGTAACTATCATTATACTGTCTCTTTTTGGGCTCATGCTACTTCCTTGACATCACATTATTCCACAACTCTGTCTCCCCTGGGATTCTCAATTTAAAAATCAGGAACAATTGTTTATTCCTCTTTAGTCACAATGCGATTTTGGATTTTGTACATGATTTTCTCTAGAGGCAATATTCCATACCCTGCCTCCCTTTTCCTGAACAGTGCTAAAAAGATTTTTGTACATTTTTTTAATGCAAATCAATGGTTCATGCATCTCCTAGAGATCTAAATATCATTTTAAAAGTTATCCATTTAACTTCTAATTATATCAGTTAAACTGATAACACAGGCAGCTCAGACACAGCTGCTGCTAGGAGCCACTCCTGGGGCCCTATGACAGGGGGGAGGAGGAGGTGGTGGCAACCCCAGCCAGACACCACAGCTTATGTGAAGCCCTACCCTGGGAGGGAGGGAGTACCTGTGAACCAACAGCTAATTGCTTAATTGGCCAGTCATTAGGCCACCTGCTGTTTTCCTCTTTAACCTCATAGGCTCTAAGTACTAGATCCCCTCCCCACTCCCTCCCCTCATCCCTCCAGCCTGCCCTGCCACCTTCTGGTTCCCCCCTTCCCTGCCAGACTGCCCCACACTAAACAACCACCAGTAAATAAACCAGCTATCTCTAGTGTCTCCTGGCATTTTAAGTTGGAATAAAAGACACCCTACAGTCCTTGTCCTATCTGGATTGTTTAAAAAAATGCCAGCCATTTCTTTTAAGAATATCAGAATATCACTAGCTGCTATTACCAGTCTGCAACATATATCATTTAATAAAGTAACACAGAAAGTGAGAATTCTAATCATCTTTATTTTATAAATCTAATGTACTAAATGTGGCTGCAAAACTAAGTATTTCTCTAACTCTTAAAGCACTATGGAGAAAATGGTTAAGATTAACTTTAAAAAATGGTGATCCCTAGTCTCACTGTATAAACACTGCCTCATACCATCCATACCCTGTAGTTTCATCCACTGGGTAGATGTGATATATTTTAATTACATAAACTAAATAGTTGAGGGAAAAAGGTCCCTTGCAACCTTTGTCATGGTTTGATTCTGCAGAGTTTCCCTATGCCTGATGAAGGGTGTTTTGTCCGAAAGCTTGCAAAGAACTTTTTTCCAACTATTTAGCTGGTCTAATAAAATACATCACATCTACCCAAAGAACCTTGCCAGCTTATTTCCTTAGACCAACATGGCTACAACCAACAGCCCATCCATCAAGCAACGATGTTTCCTTTCATCCATCCATAAAGCAAGGATTCAGTTTCAAGAGCCAGCAAAACCTGTACAGATTCCACAGGAACACCAGTAGGGGAAAGAGACAAAAAATAAATACTAACAACTGAAGTATTAAAAAAAAAGGGAGGAACTATGCGGTTCAGGAGACTATGAAGGATGCAAAAAACTTTTCACTTACAGTCAATTAATTTAAATAGGGCTCAATTTTATTTTTATTTTGGGGAACTGGATCAGAACCATAGTAATGTCAATACAACTCTGTGTTCAGGCCAATATACCTTCATATCACTGTGCCCTTTGTGAAATGTGTTAGGTACACTGTGTTAAATTCTAAAAAACACCCCCAGAAAAACCCCACACAGCAGAGATTCCATTATGGTTAATAACGTCAGCAAGAGACTAAGCACTGAGTGGGCCTGAACTACTACTTATCCTATAAAAGGATCCTGTTATCCCTTTAAAATATGGATCTGTTGGAAAAGCCTTGCTCCTGCTCTTCCATTGCTCATCATCAGATTTCAGGGAAAATGGCAAAAGGAAAGCCATAGTTATCATCATCTCACATTAATACAATGGTTCAGATATAGACAGTTCTCTTTCTAGAATTTCAAATAGTATTTTAACCCAAGTTATAAGCTAAAAAAATATATTATAGCTGAAATGTTATTCAGACTGTCTACAACTGTATAGCAAAATTTAAGTTACTTCTGAATTCTTCAGTAGTACTCAAGACTATATTCAAGAATTTTATGGTTCTTTTCTTGAAAGGAGAACAAAGTATAACACCAGGCAGGGAAAACCCCCCACCATTTGCAAGCAACTTTTCTCTTTAAAAATAGTGTAGTATATGAAACAAAGGTATTTTTGTATGCCATCTAGAAAATGGATGAGGTACAAAAGAAATCTCTAGTTTAATATGACCTTTGGCTGTACTTCCACTTGTCATAATTATAAAGTAGCTACTTCTCAGTGCCAACACAAGCTGCGTTATATTACCCTATAACAATAGTAACACGTACTTCAGGAAGTGTTTCAAACTATGACAAACTGGTGGCAGAAAGTATTGACAGCACCACTTACCTTTGTAACCATGCATAATAGGTGTTACTGAACAATAAGATGTATTTATGGTAGGGTAATAAGAGTAACTGTACAGATTTCCATGGACTGTATCAGGTTCAAATAAAATATTCAGGAAGTCCTTTGGAATTTTTAAACAAACACTTAGAGAAAAAAAAATTCAAAATGAAATTCTACCACAAATAGCAAAAATATCTCATGTTTCTTTTAATGTGTACTGCAATATAAAAAAAGAAAGTGTTGTTAAGAGCTACAACACATGATCTTTCTAAACATATGTGCTTAAGAAAATACTTTTTGAAGGCAAAAGGAATTCAGAATCCAGTGAAGAGTAGCAAAGAGATCTGCTAAATATACATAATTGTGACAAAATTTAGAATAAAAGTCTGTAGTTATCATTTTCTAAAGCTGTTCATCTAATACTGTAGAGAGAAAGACCATTGATACATATTGTACACATTTTTATCCATGTATATAAATCAAAAGAAACAGCTTCCTTTAAGGCAAGCATATGAAGATACTAAAGCAAGATACCAATTAAATATTCATACATTCAATATTTCAAAATAAGGAATTTGGATATACACATGCATAATTTAAAGTTCTATAGTGAAACCTGTCTACAGAGGCTATTTCTACTGTATTTCAACAACATCCAAACTTGAAATATACAATGCAGTCTTTCAATGCTGTGTTAAAACTTTAAAGTATATAGTAATTAATTTCAAGCACTGAACACAGAATAAAAGCCATGTTATGCACACAGCACTTTTCAACAAGAACTTACTGCTTTGCCCCATGTATTAAATGCCTTTTGACACTATGAAATGGGGCTCTAGGCACCATCCTTTTCTACAAGGTAGTGTCAGATGAGAAATGATAGTTATTGATTAGAACAAACTGAACTTGAATAGATAAACTCTAGATAAAAGATTTCTGGTTCCTGAAATCATAGCAACCATAGTCTATGGACTTAAATCCTAACCTCAGCCATCTGTTTATGAACTCCCTAGAATTCGTGCTCATATCTAAAGCAAGAATTTGGCCCTTAATTTTGGTTTTACACATATATTCAACCTTTTGCTGAGAAAAGGCCCTGATTACAAGAGAAATACCCGAATAAAATGATGGAGGTGTCTGTTACTATCATGATGGCCAGGACATTTTTTGTATGAATGATGTAAAGATCTCATTATTATTTGTGTTGCTGTACATAAGTAACGAAGCTACTTAGTTTGGGAGTTTATAAATTCCTCTTGCATGCAAAAATATCACTACATTTTAAATCCAATTCACGTATTAGTGCATGCCCCCTGTTAGTTACATGTGAACATTCAATGTAAACATGTCATACACATACAATGTGCACTTAATATATTATACGACTATAAAATGTCTCAATAAAGACACTATCCCTAAGATCAGTTGTGATTATGATTCCATTATTTTCTTAAAAGGAGGAGTAGTTAAAGCAATGCATCTATCAAGAACATTCATTTCTATTTCGACTAAAATGCTGGGAAAAACTTTACCAACTTTCAGAACAATATCATGACCCTGTTAGCACATATTTAAAAGGAAACCTTTTCTTAAAGATATCTTTCTTTTTTAAAGGGTGACTCACTTCATCTGATTGGTAGGGAATTAAAAAAAAGTAAAAAACCATAAAGGTAAAAAAGTGATGTTAAGTAATATAAAGCTATACAAAATTTGTATCTACGTAGCAAATGATTTCATATGAAAACGTCTATGGTCTCACAATGAATATATTTTTGCCTTAGAGCTAATACTTTAATTTTCAAGAACCAAGAAAGAGGTGGGAGGGTGGGGGGGAATCAAAACTAGTCAGTAACAATGCAGTGTCGAAAAGCAATAAACTCAAAATTAAGTTATAAATAATTTAAAGCATGTCATGAAGATGTATTAATAATTCATCAGATAAATAATTTACTAAATAATCAAATAAATAAATAATGAAATACATAAATAAATCAGCAAATAAATAATTCTGCAAAATAACCTAAACAATAAGTCACTAAAACAAATGACAAACCTACAAAACTACAATGATTTTCTAAATTCTGATAGTTTTAAATAAACAAATGTATATAAACTAGATCAATCTTTGTTGGATGGAGAAATATTTTTCACTGCTATTGGTAAATTCCTGATTACACTGCATAAGGATACAATGTCAGATTTTACAAGAATGCAGCTTTTTCCTTGTAAATTATTAACATGATTGCTACAATACATTTTGCCCCGTATTTTATATGTAATCTCTTTATGCAGTTCATTTTTCCCCAAAATAAATGAACCACCTCTTTATAACATTTAATTCTCATTCATTTTCTCAGTGCAGTACTTACAATACTGCTATAGCCTTCTTGGTGGTTCTCCCACTATCTCTTGGTATCTTCTGCAAACCTTCAGAAGTTTTGCTGCAGGGGGAAAACAAGTAGAATAACCTTAATTATTACAGATGGTATCTCATTCATTAGTGGATGACAACTTTTTATTTGAAAGCACAAGAAAAGCTGTTTTATAATTCTACAAAGCCACTTAATGTGAAACAACCATCACTGTTTGCAGACTACCTAAAGTTTTTAGAAGTCTTTGGTGGAATGAGTTCAAGCAGACTGAGGCCCGTTTCTTGTATTTGAACTGACATACAATCTGTGCAAACTGGCATTATTTCAGATGTAAAGACAAAACCCAAGAAGGACAAAATGCTTGGCTGACATCTAAAGCTATCCTTGATTTTGAAAGCTCATAGTCCTTGAAAGTATAAGACCACTTAATTTCCACTATCTAAGTGTATTCACAATTTAATTAGAACACTGAACACAAAATCCAACAGTGACACTAAGAAGAGTCAAGGAACCAGTGACCTCATGAATCAGCCCCTCTCTGCATTTATTTTAATACATTATATTGACATGCACTACAGCTTGCTACAGAGCAGCATTCAGTAACATGCCAGGTACTGGGTATCAATTTGCCCAGTACTCTCCAAATTGAGGTTTCTTTATGATGCTCCTTAATACACCATCCAGGCAGTGTCACCAACATTTATTTTTTAAACACTGTACAAGCCTGTAATTGTGTAAAGGTGACAGATACAAAATTACAGTATACCACTACAGAAATGTTAGACGCTCATGAACTTTGCCATAGGAAACCCATAGACAGTACAAAGGATGATTTATTCTTAAAACTACTTGGGCACATTATATTTAACAAGTCTCAAATTCTCCTTAGGGATTATAATAAGGAAACACTTGCTTAAATCATAAATTTTATATTTATCTTGGCTAAACACCCTCCTTTGGATAGACTGCCATGTTTTGTCAAGAAAAATCAGCACAGTGGAAACGAAGTACTTGTTCTGTTGTGTGGTCATTCAGAAGACTATGTAGAAGTAATGTAAATGTGCACCAGCGTTGATAATTTCACGCTCTCATACTCTCATTTCAATTTGCTTTAAAAAAGACCATTCCTCCTGGCTAAATATAGTCATCATGAAAAAGCACCTTTCCTTTGAGCTAATAACATTACAAGCCCCAAAACACAACAGTACAGCAACTTCTGTAATATTTTAAGGATTCTGAAAACACTCCTCCTCTCAGGAAATCTTGTTTGAAGGTTGAGATAAATGAGAGGATACTTTCTCCCAGTACTAAGACTGTATTATGTGAATGAGAAACAACAACAAGTGTAATGTTCCTGTCCTTCAAACTACTTGGCGCACAAACCTGGAAAACAAAGGAAAGAAAGAACCAGTGGGACATTCAATGGATCAGAGATGACCTGATGCCTCTGGAATTATTTCTCAGTGTAATTATACCCACTTTTTTAAATAAGAAGTGAGGGTCAAGCTTCCAGGTTTGTTTGTTTTTAAGGTTAGTTTTGCTTTCATTTAATATTTAATTTGGACCATGAGGCTCCAGGACAGATCTTCCTGTTTCTTTCCATTTGTACCTAGTTCCATGGGGAGCCCAGACTATCAGGTAATGCTGCTATTTCAAAGACCATTTAGCACTAAAGCAACCAGGGATGAGCTGAAAGGGATAAAAGCACTTGTTACCATCCTTAAAAAAGGGTTGGACAGAACATCATGTTTGTCCTCCATTCAACAAATTTAGTTGTATGTGCTGTTTGAGGAGCAAAGCATATATAAACTGAGCCCGAGATCCCTCCTGAACTCTGTCAGCTTGCACACTCATTACTTGTGTACAATGGGATACGTGATACACATCTTCCTTCTAAGAGATCGTAAGAGCTTTGCTAAACATTAAAGAATGACCTGCACAAAAATAGTACAGACCAACTGACAAACAAGGCTCTCTGGGTAAATGCAATATCTTTTTTTGATCAACTAAATTGTTGGAAAAAACTCAACAATGCAACCCAAGTACACAAGACACCATCTGAGGTTCTCCCTATGCCTGTAGAAGGGTGTATGTGCCAGAAAGTTTGTAAAGAACAATTTTTCCAACTATTTAGTTGGTCTAATAAAAGATATCAGATTGACCCAAAGAAGCTTGTCTGCCTATGACCTTAGACCAACACAACTAGAAACAATGCAGATTGAGGCACTAAGGCTAGAAAACATGGTCCCTTCATCACCCACAAAAACAGTACGCGGCAACACACAAGATATTGAGACTTGTTTTTCCATGCCTAAAACCAAGCTTAAAGTAATCGTTATATTGAAATGTGTGCAACTAGATCATGTTCAGTACAGATGGACTATTCAGAGATGTTACCCCCAAGTCTAATAAACTTTACTGATCAGTTTATCTTGGCCAAGTCTTAATGGATTTTACTGGGGTCAGAAAAAGGCTACAAGACCTTCCTGCATGTCAAATATCTCATCCCTCCTTCAGGTCAGGAAACTGCTAAAGCACCTCAGAAAAATATTTGGGAAAAGAAGGAAAAAAGGGTTATTTTGCCAAGTTTTGCTGTAGATTTTGTATGGAAAGTTTCATCAGGCAGAGATGAAACAGTTTTGTAAGAGTATTAGCAATGAAAACAAGGGCTTGTACTAGAAAAAGTGAAGCTACCTTAACTATAGGTGTTACTATCTTTACATGTAAAACCAAAAATATAAGCTTTAGTATCTGCAAACTGGAAAAACTTAATCTGGCCACAAGGGGCACCCAACCTGCTTCTTTCATTTGATACATGGGAGTGGATGGTACTCCAGA
>NW_017729005.1:12363141-12363689 GCF_001723915.1 Gavialis gangeticus
GGGTACCCCAAAAAAAAAAAAAAAAAAAAAAAAAAAAAAAAAAAAAATGGAGAAATTAAGATGAGCGTGTCATTTTAAAGTCTAAATAAAGAGGGATTTGCCTTCTACAAAAAACCACAAGCAAAAAACAAACAATGAGGTATGGAGATACACAAACCCCAGGCTCAATTTGATCAAGCTCAATCACTGATTATCAACCAGAGTGCCACCACACCCTGGGATGCCTTGATACCCTTTTAAACAGGGACAGACAATTATTTTGGCCAGAGGACCGCTTACTGAGTTTTGGCAAGCCATCAAGGGCCTCATGACAGGCAGCCAGGGCAGAGGTATATTAATTTTCTTAACTTTTTTGGGGCCCTGCAGGCTGGATAGAATGGCCTTGCTGGCTGGCCGCATTTTGCCTACCCCTGCTTTTAAAGGTGCTGAAAGGTACCACGCAATAGTAGCACTGCTGGATACATAAATATGATTCACAAAATAAGCCCAGAAATGTCAACTATGCATCCGGAGGGTTAAAAACAAATACTCTGACCTGTTATGGGCCA
>NW_017729005.1:12363714-12365591 GCF_001723915.1 Gavialis gangeticus
TAAGCCTTACCTTGATCCTTGGGAAGATCTTGGAGAAAATAGCAAGGATAAGATTGTTCAAGTATTCCTGAAGGTTAAGAACCACTGAACTAGATAAATAGTAAAGTTCTGATCATAATACAGGTTCCAAAGACCCTTTTAATTGACATAAGATTACACAAAATATTCCGCATCTCAATATTAAAACAAATAATTGCCCTGAAAACTTGTATGTAGAATTTAAAATGCATCACACTAAAGATTTCCACGGCTATGCCCTCCCCTCAATTGTATGCACTTGTGTATCCTAATTGATATATTAATGAAGATACCTGTTTTGGTCCAGTTTCTGCTCTTCATATTCTATCTCCATTAGAAGATATGAATTCCTGTTTATTGTGTTATGGCTTATTACTATACTTGAGTAGAACTTATACATGCATTTCAATCATCAGTCTTAATGATTTTCATTTTGTTAAGTAGCATATTTTTATCACTGTAATCTAACTAAAGGTTTTAAAAATAACCCAGTCTTAAATAACTTTATTACTCAAAGTAATAGAACAAGAAAATCTTTACCAAACACTTTTTGAAGTTTTGGAGATTGTAGCATGTCTTTGCAGGAAACTATACTTACAGAAAGTCAAACTAGTCCTTATAATATTGGCAATTATTTTGTCTTGATATGCATAGAATCATGAAAGAAACTCTCCTCCCAACCCTCAACAAGACAAGGAACTTTATTCATCTTCTCCATTTTATCTCCAATGACATGTTTTATGTTGTTTCACCAAACAAAGGTATTACTGAATACCAAGCTAAGTTATTCACTCACCTACTACTAATACAACATGCAAGTCATTCGGCTGTCATGATGCAGTTATCCATATTGCCTAGTCAGGATATAAACAAACAAAAAAACCCCAAAAAAACCTGATCACTAGCAAAGGTTTATCTCATATTCCCACATGTACAGCATGTCACATTAAATATATGCAAATCAACCTCTTTCTCTTCTAGCTTTTTTGAGCTGACAACTCCTATGACCTGAAGCCATGGTTAACGATTACAATTATTTGACTTTCATATTCATACAATCAGTCATCAGATACGCATGTTAATTAATTTCAACAGTCTAGTATTCTAATGATCAATGTTTAGCCTATATTTTTAAATGGCTAGAACAGTTAGTTTTATCAGTTTCCATAATTAACCCTTTGCCGATATCAAATGTGGTATAGACTGCGCATCTATCTACATGGTAAGCTGTACAGACATGCATAATAAATTATATTAAATAAGACTAGGGAAGTATTTTTATTATAAACAATTGTTTTGATGGGAAAAAATGTTTTTTACAAATTGAAAACATCAGATTTTTCAATTTAAAAACTTGTATAAATACAATTACAAATTAAATATTTGATCATCTATTAAAACAAGACGTGACAAAACATTAACATAGATTAAGTAACTAGATCATACAATACATGATTATTTCATGGCCAGGATTTTACCACCTTGGAGTTTGTTGTTGCTCTTGTTTCATCTCTTGTAAAATAAAAGCTAAAATAATGTTTTTAAAAGGAACTAAATTGGATGCTTCAGAGTCTAATATGTTATGGACATGATTTTAAAACTAAGTGCAGTTATCCAAGTATTTCCAATGGTCTTATCATTGAAGCTCCACCCACAAAATAAAAGCATTACACAACACTACCCATGGAGGACCCTCTTTTTCTATGACTCCAACTCCACCATTTTACTTGATGTGAATTTTTTAATTTTCATCTATAAAAATTGATGGCAAACTGCTCTTCCAGAGTGGTCTAGTACAAAATAGTGGATGCTGCATCTTACTCTAAAAAATATAAACAGGGTTTGCTTCATTCCACACC
>NW_017729005.1:12365602-12373078 GCF_001723915.1 Gavialis gangeticus
AATGTGGTATAGACTGCGCATCTATCTACATGGTAAGCTGTACAGACATGCATAATAAATTATATTAAATAAGACTAGGGAAGTATTTTTATTATAAACAATTGTTTTGATGGGAAAAAATGTTTTTTACAAATTGAAAACATCAGATTTTTCAATTTAAAAACTTGTATAAATACAATTACAAATTAAATATTTGATCATCTATTAAAACAAGACGTGACAAAACATTAACATAGATTAAGTAACTAGATCATACAATACATGATTATTTCATGGCCAGGATTTTACCACCTTGGAGTTTGTTGTTGCTCTTGTTTCATCTCTTGTAAAATAAAAGCTAAAATAATGTTTTTAAAAGGAACTAAATTGGATGCTTCAGAGTCTAATATGTTATGGACATGATTTTAAAACTAAGTGCAGTTATCCAAGTATTTCCAATGGTCTTATCATTGAAGCTCCACCCACAAAATAAAAGCATTACACAACACTACCCATGGAGGACCCTCTTTTTCTATGACTCCAACTCCACCATTTTACTTGATGTGAATTTTTTAATTTTCATCTATAAAAATTGATGGCAAACTGCTCTTCCAGAGTGGTCTAGTACAAAATAGTGGATGCTGCATCTTACTCTAAAAAATATAAACAGGGTTTGCTTCATTCCACACCTAAAAGCTTTGCTTCATTCCACTCCTTACCTTACCCATCATCATTTGTATCCAATCTCAGACTTTATCTATCACCACAAGTACCCGTGCTTAGGCATTTGCAAGTAAAAGTTGGTCAGCATACTGAATTGTAAAATTATTGGAATTAATGGGAAAACTTAATCTATGGAAATGATGTATTGCAGACCATTAAGTCAACCATCTTTCAGCAGATAATCAAAGAATAACTCTGTACCTGCTTTTATTGCCAGTAAAAATAAAACGTTTTTAAAAAGAAATTAAAAACAAAAACAAATAAAATGAAACAGTAAGGTAAACAGTATATATAACTACTCTTACTGGTAGAAGGAAGGTGGCTTAGGCAGAGGTTATCATTACTTTCATGACAAAACAGTTTTCCATCAGAATATACCAATACGCTAAAACTGAACCCTTTTGTGGGGCATGACACCAGTTTCAACAGAAAATATCTTTTTCAGCTACAAAAGAGAATTTATGGTCAAGTGTAGATAATGAGGTATCTTAATGCACCTCAGAAGTGTCTACAGACTGTAGTTAGGGAATTCATTTGAGATGTTGTTGCTTTATCCTTGAGTCCCTGCTATGCCTCATTCAACTTAGGGACTGGACCTTGGCCTCCCATATCTGAAAGAAATACCCCACTCAGCAGGCTATTAGCTATTCTTGAGTGGGTGCTGTTCTCTCCTGCTGAGAATATTTGCCTGAGCAGAGACTTGAAACCCTCTCCCTCATTCCCAGGTGAGCATTATACTCAAACTTTAAAAGCCTTTTCTTTCTCTCTGAAGGCAAGGGCCATGTGATACCTTACAGATCAACTCACTGAGAGAAGCATGAGCTTTTATAGGCTATGGCCCACTTTGTCAGATTCTTTCTGAAGATGCATTAAACGATGTTTGGGAAAAATTTGCAGAATAATGCAGCTAACAGTTTATGTAGACACAATCTGAACCTACATTACCTTCTCACTGAATGATTATGAATAGTTTAACAATATGCCACTACGTTCAACTTTGTTGATAAGTTCGTGATAACAAAAACTTTTTTTTTTTTTTAAAAGCTACACCATAGATGGCCCAAAGAAATGGTTTAACATCTAGCACCAAATGCAAGTTATTAGTCATAAAAGAAAATTAATGAGATACAAAATGTTGCAAAAGGGCACCTGATTTCTATAATGAGATAAGTAGAGGAAACATTTTTAATGCATAAGAAACAAAATGGAAATAGGTAAGAAATTTAACACATGAAAGCAAAAACAAGTGTTTGTTCAATTCACCAATGAACGTAGATTGTTTATTATTATTTTTAAAATTGTTTATTATGGATTTTAATAAGTGTTTACATTAGAACAAGGGAAATAAAATCTTGTGCACAGAGTTAGGCTCTAAAGTCAGTCATGAATTTCCTTTCCTCCCCCCTACGAGAGAATTGGAAAAATCTGAAAGCTGTGGTTTTATGACCATGGCATAAGGACCAAGTATATTCAGCTCTTGGTGGTCTGACATCTCTCAGAAGTGCAGCAATTTCTCAGATACCACAACTGAGTACAGCATGAGGGCCCATACAGAACTGAAACTGGACTGTGTAGGAATTATGGAATATGGTCATCAACATTAAGGATCTTAAGGAAATGGAAGGGAAAATCTGCTTATAATTCTGAAGTATGTTACTGTTGAGAAAAATGGTTGCCAGGAAGAAACAGTTTTCCTGTCCTTATGTTGCTGTCACACAAGTCTAGAAGAGCTCTCCCTGATGACATTTTTTTTATCTTGTCATGTTTAGGTCATGCCATAAAGGAGTACGCATGTACTGGATGTTTCCTTGTCTGAGCAGGCTGATGCACTTTCATTCCTTGGCCTTCTATACACACTCCCTGTATCCAGGGGCAGATCCAGGGTGGGGTGCGCTGGTGTACTTGCACTCCCCTTTGATCTCTGGTCCACCCAAAATTTAACACCAACTGCCAGGCAAGCAGTGGCAGCAGCATGTCTAGTCAGACAATGCTGAGGGAGTCAACTGACTTCATGGCTCATTTTAAATCTACCTGATCCCTTCCATCTAAACTTGTCATTCCACAGATGCTAATGGACCTCTCTTCTTTTAATGGTCTTGATGTTCCACTAATCAAGCTCTCCTGTTTTTTCTGCAATTCTGGCATCTGTTAGCTACTCCTGGTAACAAAGCTCCTATTTCACAGCCCTGTAGATTATTTTTTTTAACTCGTTCCAATCAAGTTGTATTTGTTTTTGCTTAAAATTTTAAACAGAATAATACAGCCCTAGGTCCCTAGCATATTAGTAATGCTTCTAGTTTATTTGTAACTGGAGAAAAATGTGTCATTTTATATTTGCGGATGCACCGTACCATCGACACCTCCTGTGACAGTCAGGAGTTGTGCCTGCTTGAAGTGAAGTGCTTGCTGAGGGCACCGTGATGGAGCAAGACCAAATGTTACTTGTTGTTTGTTGATATATTGCAAAATGTATTATAGCTAAGAGGTTTAGTTAAAGTCAGTACCCCCCTGGACAGCACAGATCAGGGACACCTGACTCCGCTAAGCTTTATCAAGAAAGACATGTCATACATCAGGCATCAGAGGGGACTGCCAATAAGTTGCCGATGTGAACTATTATTGTCTGTTACTGTTGTCTTGCTTATACTACACATAGATGTGTGTATATTAAATCAATAAACCTTTCTTACCTTTTCATTCCTGACCACTCTCTCAATCCTAAACTCTCCCGCTGGCAGCTGGGACACCTCCCTTTTCAAAATTATAGATCTGCCCGTGCTGTGTCTTCCCACACAGCACAGGTTCTGTCTTCTCTCTTCCAAAAAATAAGATTCTCAGTACACCTACTTCAAACTTTCAGAACCAAAGTTTAAACTGCTCAAGCACCCACTAGCTTAAGTATTACTGTCTTAGAGTTCCAACCTGGGGGGCATTCTGGGTTTTATTTCCCTTCACCGGGGTCATAGAGCAGTTGAAGAAGAACATACACTTTAAGGATTATAAAAATTAAATCTCTATTTTAGTTAATATACAGTACAGGTTTCCCTCAATTTATGTGGTACACACGTTCCCAGAGAACAGCACATAAATCGAATTGTAACAAGTAGGGATAAGTTCCCATGGCAGGGAGGGAGGCTAGGATTAGGGATGGGGTGGGGGGAGGGGCAGCAAAGCAGAGGGAACAGAGTGGCACTCACCCCAACCCCGGCTGCAGGAGCCCCAGGACTGGCCGGTGCCAGCTTCCTGCAGCTGCTGGTCTGCACCATGCTCTGCCTGTTCCCACTCACCTCTGCTCCTGGACTCCTCTGTGCCTTGGTGCAGGCTGCTCATGTTGGCTGTTCCCCAGGCTGCTCCAGCACAGGCAAGGGTGAGTACGGACAAGCAGAGCCCCAGGTGGTGCAGGGTATGGCACACACCCCAGCCCATGCTGGAGCAGCCCCGGGAGCAGCTAAAACCAGCGGCCTGCACCAGGGCACTGTACAACCCAGGAGCAGAGGTGAGTGGGGACAAGCGAAGCCCAGACACGGGGGGGACAAGTGGAGCACAGTGCAGCCCAGCAGCTGCAGGCTGCTGGCACTGACCACTCCTGAGACCACTGGGGCTGGGGTGAATAGGGCCATGGCCCTTCCCCCCCACACACACACAGACTTACCTGCTTGGGCAGGGGGGCATCTATGCTGGTTACATAACAACAAATTTACCTTGCATATAATGAATTATGGGTCTAAACATGCTCATCGCATAGAAGTAAATTTGCATATAAAGAACCTGCATAACTCAAGCGAAAGCTGCATACACCAGACAGAACAGAACAGACAGTGCTTGCCACCTCAGCATTCTTGCCACTCTAGGACAAAGTCATCTAAGAGCAAAGAATGATCAAAAGAGACCAGGATAATGCCCTCCCCACCCTTCATGTGGCTTCTTCGGCCACTATGCCTTTTTCCATCTTTCCTGTACAGCCAGTTTTACTCACTCATCAGCTCCTGCAGTTACACAAACACTGCCTCCCTGCCCTAGCTTTCTAGACCAGATTTCCCCCTATCCTACCAGCCTATCAGAATCTGTGGATTAAGTCCCACTGTTCACACTAGTATTTTGTTTCACATCTAGGGATATTATGCTGTTCCAAATCCTGCCCTGCAGAGAAACTTAGCTAAACTGGTTTCCCCTTAGCTTTAACCATCCTATAGTCTTAATCAAATCAAATCCCACTTAAATGGAAAATTAAAGTTAGGAGTGGGCAATTATTTTGGCCAGAAGCCCACTTAAATTTTGGTGAGTCAAGGACCATACAAATAAAGTTAAATGGTGAAGATCTGATTTTCACAAATTACAGATTAAAAAACAAATCATATGCTAAAAGGCAAACATCTACTATTTCAAAAAATAAATCTGTCCTGAATTATTGGGGGGGGGGGGGAGATTACTAGTATATATTGTGGCAATTGCATAATAGCTCACAATAAAGCCTCTCCCAAGGGAACCAATACCAACCAGCAAGACACTCAGCCAAGCGAGGATGCCCCCATCCCCAGCAGAGCCCTGCCACTGCCCAGCCACCCCATAAATCACAAGGGAGCTCCTGCCTCAGCCTAGACCCCGACACCCCTCAAAAGCCACCTGCACCCCAAAACCCATTTCTTCCCATCCATACTTAACACCATAAAGCCTAGGGAAGCACAACAGCCCCTTCCAGCCTAGCCCATCTCCCTGCCAGAGCTGTGTAGGCTGTGCCCACCTGCAGCCCAGGGGCCCCTTCCCCCCAAAAGGAGCTGGGGGCAGCATCACTTGGGCAGACAAGACAGGAATCATACTGGATAACACCAGGAAGCAGCAGATGGCTGAGCAGTCTCACAGTACTGCATGGGGCAAAGCAGGTGGGGCCAGGGCTGGGACGTCCCCTACCAGGAAGCTCTGCTACCTCCAGGTACAGGTGCCGAGCACCTGCCACCTGGTCCTAGCACCCAGGGTAGCTCCTGCTAGTTCTGAGCCACAGACAAACAGGGCGCCACCACTCCAGCCTCAGCAGGATTTCTGGGGCCTGAACACAGCTCAGCCAAGGCATGCCAAAGGGAGTCAGGTGGGTGGGCGGGTAGGGCTGAGTCCACCTAGCATCCTCCTGTATGAGCAGACGCCAGAACTGGAGCCATCAGGGCCTGAGCATGGCTCTCCCAGGGCCTGCTGCTCCTAGGCAAGTGGGGCTACTTATGCTCAGTCTCCCCTGTGGCACTAGCAAAGGTTACAGCCAGAGCCACCACCCACCTGCAAGCTGGACAGAATCAGTTGGTGGCCTGGATATAGCCCATGAGCTGTATTTTGCCCTCCCCTGGCTTAAGTGATCCTCCATAATCCCTGGTCATGATACAGCTCTGACATCAGAATGACTCTATACACTGAGGAGTGATAAAGCTATTTCATGACATGAACCAAAATTCATGTGATACAAAGATCTCAACGTGTCACACTTGTTTTATCATGACTTCACTTTTATACCAGACAGCTTGTAGCATACTTTAATACCTCTGTAAACAAAAAAAAAAAAAAATTGTACTTGGCCCTTAAGGTTGCTGCATTTTACAAATGGTAGGTAGGTTTCATTACACTTATTAGCCTAGATGTAAAAACAGGAATCATTCAACTGTATAACTCTCCTCAAAATAATGAGGGAGAGTAAGGGGGGAGGGAGCATATAAGTCCAAAAAAGTTAACAGGAGGTGAGACAGCAGACACTGAAATACTGTTAATAGTGAAAATGATAGCAGGCAGAATCATGGAAGAGGAAAGACATGCTGCATCCACGGAAGAAAGTTTTTCAAACTTAAACTCTGCATTAAATTATTAGAAATGGAAGGCAGGATAGAGGTGCACCTAATAAAACTTAGTCAGAAATGCATAAGCTCTCATGAGCAACAGCTGACTTCATAAGGCGATAGGATAGCATCTGAAGTGAGCTGCTGCTCACAAAAGCTTATGTACTTCTGGTTCTGTTAGTCTATAAGGGTGCACTTCTACCCTGCCTTCTGCGTGACTTCAGACTAGCATAGCTAACTACCTCTCTGTTATTAGAAACAGTTAAATACATAAGAATTAGTTCATGCTGAACCATGTCCCTTTAAATACCCCTGACATTTGAAGTTGAGTACATTAGTCACTAAATCCATATTTGGAAGATAGAGTTATGTTAACATTTAAGCAGTTCTATTTCGAAGTTTTTGCATACTGCTGAATAAATGACATTGGAATTGGCTTACTTTTCTTGAAGGCATTATATAAGATTATTTCTTAGTCTCCTCCTCTTTGATTTAGTATACCTTTTAAGATAATTTATTAATGTTTTGGATATCTCATTCATCATCCATTATTATTGGTGTCGTAAATTAGAAGAATGGAACAAAGCACTGGACTACACTTTTTTTCATATTCATCAATAAAACAGCCACCTCCGTCAGCAGGCAGTGAACAGGAAAAAGTTGGTTTCAGCCACTGGAATGCAAGAACTACCACATCACAAACCATTTGCGATTAAGGGAACATATTGTCTGCAAAAACAGATTAGTAAGAACCTGTTAAACCTTACCAGTTACTTGGTTGAACTGGAACTCTGATGGAGCAGAGCCTTGACTAAAGAACTACACAAAAGCATATTTCTTATCACTGCACCACAAAACTAGTCTTGTCACTGAATATATCACTTTGTACTGGTCACTATAAAAAGGAAAAGCAGGGGAAGTGTGGGGAATCCTATGTTCCAAATGAAAGGGGGGGGAAAAA
>NW_017729005.1:12373186-12376240 GCF_001723915.1 Gavialis gangeticus
AAAAAAAAAAAAAAAAAAAATCACTATTTGTTAAATGTATTAAAGATATAAAAAGAAAGATTCCTACAAAAGACGGTGTCCCTAAAAAGAGCAAGCACTGCATTTACTTTTGCTGCCCTTACCTTCAAGTAACACTTCAAAAGAATAAATGTAATCTCAGATTATCCACTTTCTCGTTATGAATCAAATCCATACATATACATACATACTTTTTTTTCCAAGATGCTCTGCTGTCTTTTATTCAGTATTATAAACAGATCCCCAGCTCCTTCTGCCAGTTCATTTCTCTGTGTTGGGAACTACGTTCTAGCATGCCATTTACCTCAGAGTCTATAAGTAAAGCCTAATTCAAACAATTTGAACATCAGTGTAAACAAGAAGTTTGTCTTAAACAAACAAACAAGATAAAATGTAAAAGTACCATAAATACCAATACAACATAATACAAAAATTCAAGTAAGGCACAAAACTAATGATGGCCTACACTAAGTCTGTCTACTTTCTAAGCTTCTTCAGATTTCCAAAACACCCTTTCCATCAAACTTTTCTTTTTATTAAAATATAGGGCTTCTGAACTCTACTACAAAGTTGAGGGCTGGCAGAGGGAGGGAAGAAAAGAAGAGATGGAAATTAAGGTATGTCCCTGCGTGTATCACAGATATTTACCTATTAACCATATATGAAGAGCTTTCCCCTCTGTATATCACTTGCTCTTAACTTGTACTTCACCAGTAACATAATTAAGGGGGAAACTGAGGCGCCAGCCTGGGAGCTAATTCGGGAGGGAGAAGTGTGTGGAAAAATAGCAGCTTCCCAGTAGGCAGAACTGCTCTGTAACACCTTAGTACATTCTTTTGATCAAAGCATTTACACCAATCACCAAAGGTAAAAAGAGAAAAGATTCAAAAAGATTCATAAAAGTCCTATAGAAACTCAGATTACAGTATAATAATGAATATGGCCAAAAGTTTTCTGAATCCGGGGTGGATGCAGGGGTGGTACAGTTGCACCCCCTTTTGATTCCCAAAGTTGGAACACTATAAACTTAGTTTAATTTTCTAGTGGCAGTGGCAACAGCATTTCTATTCAGGCAAAAGGGACGGGGTCACCTGCCTTCATGGCTCATCATAATCTATCCAAGTCCTTCAAAATTCTTCATTCCACAATGATCCTCTCTCCTTTTTTACTGGTCTTAACCTAAGCAAGATATTCTCTCTTATGCAATTCTGCTATCTTTTAGCTATTCTCAGTAATGTAGCTCCTATTTCACAGCCCTGCAGGCTGTTTTTAACTCTAGCTAAAAATATTAAGTTAGTGTTTCCATGTGGGTTAAGTGAACATTAACTCAGGTGTGGCAATAACGTTCAGTGAAGCACTGAATGCACTGTCAAGATGCTCAAGAAGGTTTGATTTTGTTTTATAAATCGGAAGGAGCTGTACACATTTAATTCTAAGGACTACAGGACTAAAGACATGTCTTTTGATTATCTTTGCCTAGTTTGTTGCGTTTTTAATGCACAATGTATAATATATCAAATTAGTGCATACTACAATAGTTATCTATTTCAACCAAACTGAATAATATAGCCCTAGGCCCCTAGCAAATTAGTAAAGCTTTTAGTTTTTTTACATGGGGAAAATGCACTGCGTTATATGCGATGATGATGCACCATACCTGCACCCCCTTTTCAAAATCCGAGACCCACACATTTCTATTGGTACTGTTTCACAAAAAACGCATATAAATTCCTGATTGCAAAAGATGGTTTCCAACGGCATCCTCAAGGAAGAATAAAAGATTTCCTTTTTTTAGTTAGGAAGACAAACAACGTCTTCTACCCAAAAAAAGCTTAACAATTACCTTTAAGGTTCCTGTGATAACATTAACTGATATTTCACAATATATTCAGAGAGGAAAAACATACGCCAAAGTAAAATACTGCACAGTGAATATGAACCAAAGTTACCTACTCTGAAAATATTAGCCATTTAGGTTTAAAAGATAACATTTGTATTTCATTAATGTTGTCGTCTACATTATGTGGGATTCTGAATATACTTTAAGTCATTTTACACCACCTCGTACCCATGCACTGTTTATACATTTTAACAGCAGCAAAATTTTCCATTAACAGAAATTAAGAGTTTAAATGAATTAATGGTACAGCACAAAGTGATTTTCTGTCCATTATATGAAAACTGAGTTTGAGCAGTCTAATTCATTAATAGGATCAGATACTAAAGAATGAACTTCTTACTTACAGAAGAAAACAAAAAGACTTTATGTAAGATTTAGTTTCTATAAGATGCTGCAAATTACCGACTGTGTATCTAATCACTACAAAAGCAAGAATTAGCTATTTTTTCTCCTTAATGGCATTACAGATTTAGGTATTCCAGATCTGGACCACAATGAAACAATACAGTATGTTACCCCACCTCAACAGAAATGGTTCTTTTCTCTGTGCCAATTCCAAATCAGGATTCTTATTCACATAATCCAATAGGATCTTCAACATGGCCTGTGCAGCAGCATTGTTACAGCAAGTAATTGCTGATGGTTGACAGATCATACTTGTAACAGTGCTTTTTAAAGCCAATTATTATAAATTAGGTACAGTATGATTCATTGGTTGACTTTGGTTTCAAATGAAAACAAATCTATACAAAGCCATAAAACACACCACTGCATTTTCCCCTTTGATTTAAAACATTACATTTAGAATTACTAACAACATAGTTTGAAAATCCTCTCCCACTCTCTCTGCATTCCCAATTTTTTGACATTTACCCATCATTGAAAGTTACTGATCAAATGGAAAAAACTTTCAAGGGAACAATAAACTAGTATAGAAAGTTACATATACCCACAACATCTTATTTGGGTATATACATGTTATTTTATTAGGGGTACACAGATAAAGATTTTTTAAGCAGATACTGATGGCCAATTATTAATGAGCCATACCAGCGGATACCAATCTGACTGCTAATATGCAAGCCCAGCAGCTTGGAAACCAGCGTCCGCCTGGTATGTCTGTTGGGGGGGGGGGG
>NW_017729005.1:12376251-12378238 GCF_001723915.1 Gavialis gangeticus
CTACTAGGTCCCTTCCGACCCTAAATCTATGAAACCATGAGTGGGGCTGGGGCTGCAGCAGGCACTGCCCAGCTAGGGTGGCATGGGACAGAGCCGCAAGCAACCTATCTGGGGGTGTGGGAGGGGGCAGCTCTCATCACTGTGCACACTCCCCAGAGAGGGATGGGGGACATGCGTCTCCAACATCTGTGCACAAGGTGAGGGTTAGCTACCACTGCGGGCTGGAAGTGCCGGGTGGGAGCAGCAACACTGGGAGGGCGAGCCATGGTGAATTTTGGGATGGCGGTAGCCCACCCTGAAGCCCCCCCGCCTCCCAGTGCCACTGCCACCCACCCTAAATACAGCTCCAGCCCAACCCCTCCACTGGGAAGAGGCCAGCACCGCCCCAGCCCCAAGCACACAAAGCAGCCCACCCTTGCCCTGCTCAGATATGGGGGGCATGTGCCCTCCATGCCTCCCCTGGGGGTACGCACAGCAGTGGAAGCCATCCCCCCATGTCCTCTGAACGCCCGCTCCTGTCTCTGTCCCATGCCCCACCCTACCCAGGCAGTGCCTGTCCCTGCCCCAGCCCTAGCCCCACTTCCTCCCTCACCATGGGGGCCTTGATCTGCCCCCCTCCATGCACTTTCCCTCTACAGACTTACTAGCTAGACTCTGCTCTCCAAGCTGCTGGGCTGCACTCCTGGCCACGTGCCTGCTATGGCTGCACCCATGCATGCAACATTTACCAGCAACAATCTTGGCCACATCAGTCAAAAAAAGTTGATTGCCGATGTCAATTTTCCTTTTATCGGTGCTGATACAATATGGGCTACTGTGGCAGTGCACTTCTATATTTTATCTTATTTACGATTTCTCCCTTAGTTGGTGATCATGATGGCTAAGTACTACACATAAGCCTTAAGAAGAAACTTGATATCTCCCTTACAGTCAATAGGTCAGTAGGAAGGTGCTGTAGTACAGGTTGCCTTCACATGCTCCTTTTGTACAAAACAATTAGCCACAAAGATGGGGGAGGGAGGGAGGAAGGATGTTCTAGCCATTGTGGTTAAGACATTCACTTAGAATTTCAGTCACTGACTCAAGTCCTTGCTCCAGTGAAGGCTTTAGTTGCATATGATCAATATGAGAGAGAGTGAATTCCCCCACCAAAATACCCAATCAACTGGTAGCTATGGCATTCTTCAGGGAGGTGGAGCAACAACAGGTACCCGATTCATGTCTCCCACATTCGGTATAAGTGTTTATTAAATAACTCTGTGCTTCAAAAAGGGAAGAGGAGTGGCAATAGCATCACCATCTCTGCTGCAAGCACCAGAATGTCTACTTCCTCATTTATTTTTGGGCACTAGTAAGTCTGAATTGTATGAATTGCTTCATTCAATTAGAGGAAAATTCCACATTGGTAAAGAAAACAAATTTTAAGTGTGGTCTGATCCCCAAACTATCGTCTTTTCATTGTTTCAGCTCAACAAGCAAACAAAAAAGACAATTAGTTTCACAAACATAATGAAGGAAAAAGAACGCACTAATATTTTTTACATAAAACTCACACCAATAAATTGACTTTAGGGGCCAGAAAGCTTTACTTTGGTAAAGCTGATTTACCAAAATCTTGGGGGGAAAAGTCTGTGGTCCAGACTCAACACTAATTACCCCTTTTACCATCATAATAAAGGAAACACTAAATTAATTCAATCTTCCTTATTCCCCAGGTTAACAAGTAGAATTCAATTAAACTATTCTGATTTATCTACATTAGTTTACTTCCAATAACAATTAGTTTTAAGAATATCAGTGCTTTTAAGAACATAAGGCGAGTGAATTTGTACCATCTTAAGCCTAAAAAACAGAACTGGCAAGTTTCCTCACAATTATGCCAGTGTACTGTATTTACTCAACTCAAAGATGACCCAGAATTTAAGACAACATCCCTCCTAGTAATTAGGTTCTATACATGGAAATGTTATATATTTGCTCGATTCTT
>NW_017729005.1:12383238-12394796 GCF_001723915.1 Gavialis gangeticus
ACATAAGGCGAGTGAATTTGTACCATCTTAAGCCTAAAAAACAGAACTGGCAAGTTTCCTCACAATTATGCCAGTGTACTGTATTTACTCAACTCAAAGATGACCCAGAATTTAAGACAACATCCCTCCTAGTAATTAGGTTCTATACATGGAAATGTTATATATTTGCTCGATTCTTCCATGTATAGAATCTAATTATTGGGGGGTCATCTTAAATGCATGCCCCCACCATAATAATAATAATCCATTATGATTATTTTCCATGATAAATCCAAAAATCACAGTCCCCCCCTAGCCCTGCCAGTGCCCAACCAAACTTAACTGCGGGAGCTGCTCTCCAGGCTGCCTGGAGGCCGTGTACACATATATGCACATGATGCCCCGTGCCTGACTGCCCTGCTCCCATTCCCCCCAGCGCCTTGCAGGCTGGAACTCTGCCAGCCTGAAGACAGCTCTTTGCAAAAAAGTGCAAAATCCATGCATTTCTCACTTAAAATGAAAAATCCACATTTCTCAGGTAAAAGGGGGAAACCGTGTTTTTTTCTGTTTTACTGTGGGAAACGGAGAACCCAGGTCCTGGGGATAACTTAAGGTATCCACTGAGGGCTAAGCTAAAATGAAGCTCCTTGAATGCTAATTTTCATCTTTCTGAATTTACTCTCCATGGATTTTTCACTGAAGATGCTAAGAGGAGAAAGAGAAGAAGGGGAAAAAATTCTCTCTCAACTTTACAAATCAGAAGATTGGGAGGCTTGTAATTATGGATAACTCTATAAGACTGATGCCCTTAGACTATGGAACACCATCTCTGACTCTCCTTTAATCTTTTAAAGTAACTGATTCTCCTTTCCTTTAAAGTAATACTCCAGAAGATGTGATACTCCCCAACAGGCTGCCCCCAAGACACCGAACAGCACTTTATTCAGCATTCAATACATTCTAACAATTAGTTACAAATGGAATATGTGCATCCTCATGTGTTAATTCTCTTAATTTGCAGCTAACTAACACTATTCACAAACCAGTGTATATGTAAGGGAGTGAAAGGGAAAGAATGTTTAGGCTAATCTGTACCATTGTAGTAGTCTACTTTGTAAAAGATTAACTTAAACTGTAACAGTTTAGTTCTGCTGGTCTCCTGTAAGAGTCAGGAAGCAATTCCCCTCCCTCATGCCACCTGGCATAGATACATCATTGACTTGTAGAGTTCTGCCCCCAGTGCACCTACTTCAGAAGTACTGGCCACAAGTACAGGCAGGAGTTTGACTAGATAAGTGGTTTGCAACTTTCTTAGAAGCTCATGGCAACCTTCAAAAAATGGCAGCTCTTAGCTCTAAGTTTTTGACTAAGTAGTAGTAGTAGTAGTAGTAGTAGTAGTAGTAGTAATAATAATAATGCAAATCTTATGCTTCAGACAATTCAGAAAAGGCCACAACAGGTCAGAATATTTTTGATACTGTGGATTCCTATTTGAAATCTCTGGGTAATCTCATGAATCATGTGCAAGTGTCTGCACACCTAAGAATTCTAACATTGCATTGCACCCTGGGACACTCTTTAAAGGATGTTACAGCATCCTGTTGGAGAATCACTGGACTAGGGTTCTCATGGTATTTAGAAAAAAAACTGTCAGGTACCTGCTTAGCAGGTCTCTCTCATGTGCTTAGGTGAGCAGATAGCCAGATTTGTGGTTAAGATTTTTTTTCCCCACTTGGGACAAATGACAAGAACTGTTGGGATTTTCCATCTTCCATGTTAGCCAGAGTATGCTCCTTTTTATAAAATTTTATAATACATTGAGATGATTCACACAATTTCTGCCATTGCTGTGGCCAAGGCCTGGACTATACCCTCACCTCTCCTGCTTTTACCTGTGGCACTTTATAGTGTGTGTTTTTTTGGGTAGAGAGAAGAGAGAAGAATGTTCTTAAAAGGGGTGGCTGCAGTGTCCAAGAGGGGCTGAAGTAGATCCTTCATGAATCCTTTTGGACAAATTTCTCTGTGACTACAGAAATCTGAATATGGTAGCTCAGGAGGCTCTTGAGAGTCTTATGTCCTTATGAAGGAAACACATAGGAAAAAGGCACAAAGGGGGCAATAGGGTTGGAACAAAACTGGTATCTAAATGTAGAATTGGGAATAGAACTACTGGAATAGATTGTCTGAAGGGTAGGAATAAATAGTGTGATCTTTTTCAGTCAGAAGAATACTATAAAATAACCCATAATTATTTCAGTCAAGTACGTAATTATGAAGGTTACTATATTTGCAGGATTTAACAACTATTAAACCAATGCTATCAATTTAGGAATCCACTAACAAAACTTACTAACAAATCATCTTAAAGAAAGGGTGCTCATTTATTGCTTGCTACAGTGTCAGCAAGTCAAAAATTGATCTTAAACAACAAAAGCCTGACAAAAGAAAATGCCTCCTGCACTGTCACACACATGGAATAAGAGAGTCAAGGCTCAAACAATTGTGCTAATCTTCAACTAAAGTCATAGAAACAAGTCAGTCTTGTCAAATGCAAACATAAAACCACAAGCAAACACTAAGAAATACTCTCATTTTCTTTCCCAATGATGTTTTTATGCTAAAGCCGTAACATTTTTCTTACCATGATTAAAAATTTGTAAGGATACATAATGAACATGTAGTATCCATGCCTATAAAGGTCAGGTTGGGAAACCAGACTATTGTTCTAGTTTAGCCAATTAATCTTCCTTTACTGCTCTGTAACTTAAATGCTAAAAAGTATTCAGGTTTTGAAAATTTGTTCATTAACAGTAAAGTTAGCTTAAAATTAATTACTTTTTTCCCCTTCTTGTACCCCAAGAACTGAATCTGCATGCACATATCCTGGGGGTTTTTTTTCAAATACTGTATTTACTCAAATATATGATGACCCTGATTATAAGATGACCTCCCAAAAGTTAAATTCTATAGATGGAAAATTTACAAATTTGATATAAATTTTCCAGGTACAGAATATCATTATTGGAGGTCTGTCTTGAATGTGTCCATCTCCCACTGCTACAACAGAAGAGAAAAAAAAAAACCCACCAGTCTGGGGGGTCAGGTAACCCCTTTGCCCTCTGTTCCCCCACCTTCTTGCCCCTGTAGCCCTTTCTTAAAAACTAGTCAACAAGGATAATCACATTTCCTGTTCAGCTTTCTGACTAACCACCTATCCTCTTCACACCACTCCATGACCTCATGTTTCCTGCTATCGTATTCAAAAGTCATACATAAAACTCTAACCATCTCTGCTTAGAGAACCTGATTTTATTTTTGAGATATAAACAGATAAACCATTCATGACATCCCCTTTCCCTTTTCAGCATTCCTGCTATTATATAGAGAAAACAAACTAAAACAAATCCAACTTGTAAATGTAATTTTATTTGAAATAACATTTCAACCTACTGGCATTAGGGGTGCACTAATAATAGAGATTCTGGGGGACTATACTAATAGCGGTTTCCGATCCAATTTCTGATACAGCTGCATGCAGCCGGTAAGTCTGTTGGGGTGGATGGGGGGGGGAGGGAAGGGACATGGGGGCGCAGATCAAGGCCCCTGTGGTGAGGGAGTGGGACAGGGGCTGGGGCTGGCACTGCCCAGCCAGGGTGGTGCAGGATGAGAAGCACAGGATGGAGCCGTGGCTCATCCAGGGGTGTGGGGAGGGATGTGGTGGCTCCCACTGCTGTCCGCACCCTAAGAGAGCACGGGAAGGGGCATGTGCCCCCAGATCTGCATGGGGGGAGGCAAAAACTGGATGCCTCTTCAGGCTGGGGCCAGGGCTGCACCAGGCTCTTCCTGGTGCATGGGGGCTGCGCTCAGGGTTGGAGGGTTGCACTTGGGGCAAGCTGCAGCAGCAGCAGCAGCACTGGGAGGGAGGTTATGGGGAGGGACTGCAGCCACCCCAAATTTCACCGTAGCCCCCTCCCAGTTTGCCATGTCCCACCTCAAGTGCAGCCCCCACACACCAGGAGGAAGCCAGCACAGCCCCGGCCTGCAGAAGCATCCTGCCCCCTCCCCAACACAGGTCTGGGGACACATACACACCCCCCCCCGTGCCCTCCCAGAGTATGCGCAGCAGCAGAAGCCACCACCCTGCACCCCCTGAACAAGCCACAGCTCCGTTCCATGCCCCATCCCACCCCAGCTGGGCAGCACCAGCCCCAGCCCCTGCCCCACTCCCTCCATCAGCACGGGGAGCGCTGATTTGACCCCTCAAGCCCCTACCCCCCTTCACCATACCAGACTTAACAGGTGAAGGCAGCTCTCCAAGCTTCTGGGCTGTGCTCTTTGCTGCCTGCATGCTGCACTGCAGCTGCGCACATGCACAGGTATTTAATCAGCCACATCAGGCCGATTTCCAATACAATCAATTTTCTTTATATCAACAGCAATCTAATATCAGATCGATGTATTGGTGCACCTCTAACTGGCATAACTAATGGGTAAACACCAAATACACTTCACAATCACCACACCAAAATTAGCATAAATTATTAACCAAAACAAAAGTTAGAAAAAACAAAAAATACAGGAGTGACTTAATTTGCTAAATGCTTTGTATACCCACTCCCTCCCTTTCTAGCCCCTTGATAAATTTATATTGATTGTAATGATGTTGATCAGTTAGTTCAAAGTTTATTTAAATGGAGGCTTTTTCACTGCTGCAGTCAGCAGACATGCCACTCATGACTATGTCTGTGAGAATAGACCAATTTTCCCTTCCTGGAACAAATCTTAAGCAGTCTGAAACCCAAGACTGCAATGTTTGACTTCATGAATTAAGTGCTTACTCAGCAGGCATCCAGAAGGTAATGTATTACTCCACTTAACCATGCTAGCACTTTATTATCCATTTTACATAAGAATCCATAACAATAACAAGTGTATAGCTTGACATACAGCACAAACATATGGGCAACCAACAGATATTTTGTCTGACCCCTGTCAGACCAATTAATTTCCTTAACAGACAAAATGCCATCAAATCAAGACACCAAAAAATTCTCTCCAACTCTGGAAAAAGCCAAAGAAAATATACTGTGAAGTGAACTGTCTAAGCTAAAAAAATAAGCAAGGTGGAAGTAATTTTCTATCCCTACTGTACAAGCTTTAAGTCATTTATGGTATCAAATGCAATACTTCACAGTAAACTAATTTTATGAAATCATATAGTTGTCAGAAAGACAGCATTATTTTATTTATTATTTATAAGCCACCTATCCAGAGCTCTATTCCATTAAGCTTAAAATGAAATGAATTCCTAAGTTTCACACACAGTACAAATAATGATTATTTAAAAAAAAAAATTAGTGTGACTAATGAAATCAGCTAACGCTCAAAATTGAAACATGAAGCAAAGTCAAACAAATACCAGGAATTATGTCCATATACTTTTTATACAGTCTATTTTCTAATCTTATGTATTTTGCATTAGTAAAAATACATCAATTTAGAAAACGTAATCTTAATGTTCTTTAAAATTTGTGATTATGAAGGATTACTTTCAGGATCAAAAGCAGCATACTATGAATACCAATTTTACATGCTCTTAACTGCAAAAAGAATTTTTCTGCAGCTCAATTTTCTAGTCACATGACGAGATAATGTAAGCGATTAAATCATTTAAAATTTTTCATGATAGGAACATGCAGTTATGGAGTTTGTCACCTTTTTCATTAAGTTTTTCATGTTGGATCTGAGATCCCAGAGATTCCTAGAACGAAAACTTATTTCTGTAAAACTATGTAAAGGTGAAGAGCTACAAAACCTAAATTGAAAAGCAAAACTTCTTTACAATGTCAAGCCAAACACTATGTGCTCCAAGATTTTTATTGCTGTAAATAGTCTGAAAACTTTATGTACTATAATATCATAGCCCCGTTTTAAGAATGAATCATTTAACTTGCACTCAGAAATTCTGTTGATATAAATTTTATCTTCCATGAAAAAGCAGATCAATGAATATTTGTGACAGCTGGTGCCTTGACTATTCTGTAAACTATATTTAATATTAAATTGTATTCATTCTAGCATAGATTATATAAATTGCACATCATCTAAGGGTTCATCTACAAAGGGGAAGCTATTATGAAATAAGCTGGACTGCAAATTTAAAGCACAATAGCTATTCCTGGCTTGTGCTTATTCAGCATCAAGTACAGTCCACTTCCAAAGTGTATAGTTACACACACACACACACACACACAAGTAAACTTACAGTCCCTGGCAGAGACGCTCAAGCCTGCTCTGGTGCAGCCTGCCTCCCAAGCTAGAAGTAGCGTAGCAGCACACACGTGGTACTTCAGGCAAGCTAATTAGCAGTGTTGAGAGTGCCAGTTAGCCTGTCACTGGACTAAGCTGCTTCCAGTTTAAAAAGCAGGCTGTCTAAAGCAGTGTGGTATGTTTGAGGGCATTGCTGCACAGCAGGATTGTTCAACTTCGAAGTGCCTGGGAGGCGGCACAGCCCTCACACCACACTAGCAAGAACCATACCAGTGGGGGCCATGGACCTCAAGGGTTACATTTATGCCCCTCCCTTCTCCCACACACATTGCACAAAGCACACAGGTGTACCCAACCTATTAGGGTTGAGCAAAGCTTTGGTCCCTGATCCAATTTGGCAGAGATTCAGCCCGATTTGGTGGCCAAATCTCAGGATCTGAATTGAAGCAGAAGACCCTTTAATCACTCCAAATTCAATCGGAACCCCACCCCACCACCCCCAAAAATCAATTCAGAGAGATTCAGCAATTCAAACACAGACACAGCTTTAAATGTTTTTTCTACATACCTCAAGGCAGCAGGTGGCTCATGAAAGCTGTGATGCTGCGGTAGATGAAGCATCCCACAGGAGTGCAAGAGGCTCCCCAGTGCACTCAGCAGCAGACCCGGAAGTGGACCAGAAGGACTTCCAGGTCCACTGGGGAGCATGCTGGGCCCCCCCCACACACTCTTCTGGTTCAGTGACTGGTGCCTCCTGGGTGGAGGCACCCGGGGTACCCCTGCAGCTGATCACTGAGCCGGGAGGGTGCGGGGGGGGGCACATGCTCCCTGGCAGACCTGGAAGTGGACTGGAAGTACTTCCTGTCCACTTCTGGGCTCACCGTTGAGCACACGGGGGGCGGGGTGAATGCTCCTGTGGGACGCTCCATCTGCCTCAGCATCGCAGCATTCATGAGCCATGCCTGGTACCTCAAGGTATGTAGAAAAAAAGCATTTAAAGCTGCGTCTATGGCCAAATAACCGATTCTATGAATCGGCATCAAATCTTCAGATTTGGCCGAATTGAATTGGGGACAGTGACCCGAATTAACTCATCGATTCACTGTCCCCAATTTGGGCTGAATCCAAATCGAATATGGCCCATTTCACACACCCCTACACACCCAGGAGCTGCTGCTCTCCTCACCACACCACTGCACTCTGCATGCCCACTGCTGCACCGTGCACCCAGGTGCCTCCCCACTGCACTCCATGCCTCCCTGCTGCAGCCTGACTCACCCTTCGTTTCCCAGCTGTGAGATTCCCCAGTATATCATGCCACTTATGCACCCTGGACCACAGGCTCCCCTGATACTGAAGGCTGCACCATGCTGCACTGCCAGGGGAAGGAACAAGAAGCAGTCTGGAGCTCCCAGTTGCTGCTGCAGCTGAATCAATGGGTGGGAGGAATGGAAATTGGGTGGGAGCCCAGAGATTGTAATTTAACCCCTCATAGGTGTATGCAACTCACAAGCCACCAGTTGGACAGTCCTGCTGCACAGGATAGAGCAAGTTTACTGAATAAAGATCGTACAAGCAGTCACTCAGTGAGTGCATCTACATGTTTAAGCATGAAGTAAACTCTGGTGCATATCATGCCAACAAGGACTGCTCCTGGGCAACATGTTTGACTGTGCACCTACGACTGCAGCACACTAAGCCAGGACAGAGCAGTCCCGGCTGACAGAGGGCCCAGGGGGTCAGCCTGCCAGCACAGGGCTGCTCTGACCAAGCTCAATGTGCTGCAGAGGGGTTGGCTGCAGCACAAAGGTGCTCTAGTGCAGGGCTAGCTGGCAGGCAGCCCTCATACTAAGGCAACCTCATGCCCCAGCCAGGTGCATCAGCATCTACATGTGCACTGCTGCACACAAAAGAACTCAGCTGTAGGACAGTACTCATATTTAGAAGTACTAACCTGCAGTGGAGTTAATTAGTTTCCTGCAGCCTAATACAGCCACATGTGTAAACACTGAGACTTTACTGCACAGCTACTTGGGCAGCTCCACAGTAAACATCTTGTGTAGATGCACCCAGTTTGAAATACAAATGCTCACATACTGAGTTTTGTGAAATAGCTATTCCTATCTATTTCTCTATGTAGAAAAATATTAATGTTAGTGCAAAAAGACACACACATTCCAAGAGAATTATTCAGACAGCAATTTGAAATGGAGACTTGTCAAAAGGCTGCAAAATGTCAACGTTAATTAAGTTGTGTTTAATTCGTATGTATGTATGTATCAGATTTGTGTACCTAATTTAAAAGTCTAAAATGCTTTGAATGTATGCGTTTTAAATTGGTTAAAAACCAAACAACAGTGACTGTATAAAAAGAGCAGTGGATCGAAAGAAAGTAGGTAACAGACCCATACCTATTATCACCTGTAGCCATGTAAGGTTATTTGAACTGTAGGCTGAGGTAAAGTCTTCATCAGCATGCTATGATAAAGCATGGGCTGTTAAAGCCCTTTCCAGCTACTGGAGATCACTCAGGGAAACCTGATACTGACTATATAATTTGATCAGCCATAAGAGATAGGCAGTGATAACAAGACAAATGCTTATTTTATAATGGGCAAAGAACATTTAAAAAAAAGGTAAATTTTCAACTATCTCAAGCCATGAATTTTAAATACATTCAGATATGAATACTTCTGCTCAGTATACTGATAACATTTTTAAGCTGCTGTTTGTATGTGATATCCACTTCATCAGTTCAACGCCAAATACATTATATAAAAAGTTATGGTATTACTAGGAGACTTAATCTGATGATGATTGTGGAGAAAACTAACCTTTGAACACAGAGGAGACCAATCAAGTGAAACAAAACAGAAAGAGCACCCTGGCAAACACCTCAGCTCAAGAGGTACAGTAAAGTTGTTTTCAATATATCATTATATTTAGAGTTTAGAACAGAGAGAAACATAAGAAGCAACAAGCGCACACAGGAAAAACATTTTTAGTGAAAAGTCTGTACTAGTTCCTGCAAAAGAATTTTGGAGTTGAAATATGCTTCAGTTCTTCTAAAATTCAGCAAAATAAACTGCAATATAAATTGGTATAGCCACAAACTTCACCAATCAAAACCCTTAGCTGTGTATTTAAATTGGTCTGGGAAGTCAAATGGCAGCTATTTTATTGTTGTCTGTTCCTGACACTATATAATGATGAAATCATTGAAAATTGTAGCTCAGGGCTTTGAAAGGCAATTTCTCACTCAGTTGGAACAAAACAGAACTAGTACTCAATTTTTCATTTACTTGGAGGTTAATTTGATTACTGATCTTAGAAACTGTCTGGTCAGGGTGAATGAGAAATGTTAGTTAGAGACAATTTAGAGACTCAATGGCAACTTGACTTTTTTTACTAGAGGGGAAATATATACAGTACGTAGCACCAGCACAGCAGAATGAGTTTTGAAGACTAATGTAATCATTAAATGCACTAATGCAGAGATTTTCTCTCATAAGTGAACTGAACGTTTGAGAAGTGCCAAATGGAAAGCTCCCTCACACTTCTCTCCATGTCCCTGTCAAATACTTCATATCAGCTTCTCTGTCACTCAAGTCCAAAACATGGGAAACTAGTCTTCAGTTGTTCCCTCTTATTTCAGCAAATGGTCATCTCCAAATTTTGCTGCTTCTTCATTGAACAATTTTTATGCCTACACAAACTGAACTCTTATTTCAAGACTTTCAGTGCAACTTCCTCCTCTTCAGTTAACTCGCATCAGTTTTTCACCAACCCAAAGGGACCACCCTTCTGAACATGATGCGGCATGACCAGGATGAAGATAAACATATGCGCACCATTGGTGCGGACCTTGAGGGAGCATCTTGAGAGGCTGGACCCCCACAAATCAGCTGGTCTGGATAGGTTGCACCCAAGAGTGCTAAAGCAACTGGCAAACATCATAGTGGAGACACTGGTGAGGATATTCAAGAACTCCTGGCACTCAGGCCAAGTACCTGAAGATTGGAAGAGGGCCAATGTGGTGCCCATCTTCAAGAAAGGGAGGAAAGACTACCTGGGAAACTACAGGCCAGTCAGTTTGACCTCAATCCCTGGGAAGATTTCAGAAAACATTATCAAAGAAACCATTCTTGACAGGCTAACAGAATGGCAACATCCTGAGGAATAGCCAGCACGGGTTTGCTGCTGGTAGGTCTTGCTTGACCAATCTCATTTCCTTCTATGATCAGGTGACATATCACCTGGACAAGAGGGAAGAGGTTGGTGTCATATACTTGGACTTTAAAAAGTCTTTGACCTGGTGTTGCATGATGTCCTCATGGAAAAATTGGGCAACTACTCCACAGTCCAATGGCTGGGGAACTGGCTCCAAGGTTGGACCCAGAGAGTGGTAGCTGACAGAATCAAATCAATATGGCACTTGGTGACTAGTGGCACCCCCCAA
Source organism: Gavialis gangeticus (assembly GCF_001723915.1). Taxonomy (NCBI): domain Eukaryota; kingdom Metazoa; phylum Chordata; order Crocodylia; family Gavialidae; genus Gavialis; species Gavialis gangeticus. The sequence continues at coordinate 12,393,947 of NW_017729005.1, forward strand.
GGCTCCATTCCTGGCCCTATACTCTTTAACGTCTTCATAAAGAATCTAGTCACTGGTGTCAAAAGCGGACTAGCCAAGTTTGCTGACGACACCAAACTTTGGGCTGGTTGTCCAGGCCGACCTCAATAGGCTTGCAAGGTGGGCAGATGAAAACCTGACAGCATTCAACAGAGAGAAATGCAAGGTGCTCCACCTCAGGAATAAAAACCCGCATCACACTTATAGGCTCAGCAATGCTACACTCCCTAGCACCATGACCGAAAGAGGCTGGGGGTCATGACTGACCACAAGATGAATGAGCCACCAATGCGATACCACAACTGGCAAAGCAAACAAAACTCTAGCTTGCATCTACCAACGCATCTTGAGCAAGAAACAGGATGTCATCCTCCTGCTGTACTTGGCCTTGGTGAGGCCGTAGCTGGAGTACTGCCTGCAATTCTGGGCTCCACAATTCAGGAATGATGTGGAGAAGCTTGAAAGAGTCCAGAGGCAAGCCATGCACATGATCAGAGGGCAAGAGAACAGGCTTTATGAAGAGAGGGGGTGTGCTATGGGACTTTTCAACCTGGAAGAGCGCAGGCTCAGGGGTGACTTGGTGGCAGCCTGTAAGTACATAAAGGGTGTGCATAAGGATCTGGGGGAATGCCTGTTGACCTGAGCACCCCAAGGGATGACAAGGTCCAATGGTCACAAACTCCTGCAAGATTGTTTTAGGCTGGACATAAGGAAAAGCTTGTTTACTGTCCGAGCCCCCAAGCTCTGGAACAGTCTCCTCCCAGAGGTGGTGCAACCACCTACTCTGGATACTTTCAAGAAACATTTGGACATCTATCTTGCTAGGATCCTG
>NW_017729005.1:12399796-12401153 GCF_001723915.1 Gavialis gangeticus
GGAAAAGCTTGTTTACTGTCCGAGCCCCCAAGCTCTGGAACAGTCTCCTCCCAGAGGTGGTGCAACCACCTACTCTGGATACTTTCAAGAAACATTTGGACATCTATCTTGCTAGGATCCTGTGACCCCAGCTGACTTCCTGCCCTTGGGGCGGGGGGCTGGACTCCACGATCTTCCGACGTCCCTTCCAGCCCTAATGCCTATGAAATCTATGTTTCAGCTTAATTAGAAGCTGAAGATTCAAAGCCAATTTGGAGAATCAACGATTCAGACACAGACACAGCTTTAAACATTTTTTTCTACATACCTTGAGGTACCAGGCACAGCTTGTGAACGTTGTGATGCTGGAGTGGATAAGCGTCCCACAGGATTGCGGGGCAGGGGGCCCCACCACATACTTGGCAGCGAACCCGGAAGTACTTCTGATCCACTTCCAAGTCTGCCGGGGAGCACACTGGGGGGCTCCCCTGTGCCCTCTGGTTGGGCAATCAGCCATGGGGGGACCCCAGGTTAATACTGGTCTACACGCAGGAGGCACCAGCTGCTGAATGCCGGACGCAAGGGCCCCCCCCCCCGCAACGTGCTCTCCACTGAACCCGGAAGTGCTTCAGGTCTGCTCCCAAGCGCGCTGGGGACCCCACCCCCACGCTCCTGTGGGATGCTCCATCCATCCCAGTACTGCAGCATTCACAAGCCATCTGCTACCTAGATGTAGAAAAAACACTTAGAGCTGTGTCTATGTCCAAGGGTTCCACTTCAATTTGGAGAGATTAAAGGGTCTCCTGATTAGATTCAGATTCGGAGATTCAGCCACTGAATTGGGCCAAATCGAATCAGGGACTGAAGCTCCAAACAGCCCTACTAAACACAGATCAAAAGGAGAAAGAGAGAAAGCATGGAGAGTAGATAGTCAGGAGTGAGAGGGAGTTGGATCAAACAGCAAATGAGGAGAGGGAGCAAAGCGTCCAGAATAAAAACTGTAGAATGTTTTCAGGCACATGTAGGTATCATAAAGCTTCTCCTGCAGCTGGTCCTCTGTACACCTTCAGTTTGAGTTTCTGGGCAGCCCTTTCCAAGTACTTTTCTTCCCCAAGACGACACAGTAAGAATTATATAGATCCATTTATATTCAGAGTGAGCAGTGTCACCTAAGTAATTCTGGGTCTTGAGATGGTACATGCAGTATGAAAGGGGAAGAAAATTACCCCATGTGCTACCTAAAATGAGGATGTGCAACATCTGAGACTGTAAACAATTACCACTCAATTGCACATTATGATAAATAATTCCAAATCCAAGTAGTGTCTTAACAATAAAAATAAATAATAGTAATAAAAAAAAAAAAAAAAAAAAAAAA
>NW_017729005.1:12401337-12406989 GCF_001723915.1 Gavialis gangeticus
TCTTAAAAATAAAAAAAAAAAAAAAAAAAAAAAAAAAAAAAAAAAAAAAAAAATCACTGCAGCAGTCCCATCCACGCATTTCTAGGAGACTATTTCTAGGTAAAGAGAGTGTGCTCACTTTGAGGTCCTTTATTCCTTTGCCTCTTCCCTGAGAATAGTTACATCTGCCAAAAAGCTGATGCTACCTTCTGATGGGTAAAGAACAGGCACTGCATGCATACAAAGTGCACATACTACCTATATAGCAGGAGATGCAGTTAGTGTGACAGAATGCCATAACAACCCCCTCCCCCCTAATGAAACCATCAAAATCCACAGATCACACGCATATCTATCCCAAATGTAGTATACCTCATCCATGGAAACTGTGGGTAAAACCAGACAAAAACTATGCACCAGAATGAATTATGATAAAATAAATATAAAGGACAGACGCTAGAATACAGTAGAATATTTTCCACAGAAAAACCACTCTCGTCTGACCTCATTTTTCTCATGCTTAAGATAAATTTTAAAAGATACCTCCAAAACAGCCTGGGAACAGCTACTAACAACCCTGGACTTAACAGACAGTGACTTCATGGCACATTATAGTCTACCTCGTATTTCCTCATCTCTACACTTCACAGTTGTTAACTCCCCTGAATGGTCTTGCTCTTTCACTTACCAGATTTCTCCTGCATCTCATTTGTTGGCTACCTAGTAATTTCTCTTATACACTTGTTCCATCTCCTCTGTTTGGCTCTACTGTGTCTGTTTCTTTCCTAGAGACCTGAAAGAAGGGACTGGGGTACCCAGAAGCTTGTCTAAGCCTAGCCCAATATATGACATCACCCATTAAAATCCTTGCCTTTGTGATAAATAAAATGCCTCCCTTGACCATTGTGCCAAAAACTTAGCAAAATCTTTTTTTTTTTTTTTTTTTTTTGGGCAGGGATTTTAAGCTAAAAAAAAAGCCCCCCCTTTCCCTTTTGCCAAAAAATTAACAAAAACTTTTTTTTTTTTTTTGGGCAGGGATTTTAAGCTAAAAAAAAAGCCCCCCCTTTCCCTTTTGCCAAAAAATTAACAAAAACTTTTTTTTTTTTTTTGGGCAGGGATTTTAAGCTAAAAAAAAAGCCCCCCTTGGCCATTTTGCCAAAAACTTAGCAAAATTTTTTTTTTTTTTTTTTTTTTTTTAGGGCAGGCATTTGAAGCTAAAATCAAGTCCTCCTCAAATAAGGCATTTGCTTCCACTTTACAGCTGTCTACCATGCAAAATAAAACAAGCATCAGCTCTGAGCAGGTACCTGCTTTTGTACTTTTAACAAAATCATAATCTGAAGTGCATTGCCTGAGAAACATGTAGAATACAAGTAAACGAGCAAACTCACTGACCAGCAAAGATGAAATCAAGCAACCAGGCTTATTCCCTGTTAATGTTGGTCTACCCTGAGGATAACTACTTACTACTACTGTCAGCCCAAGTGGCCCAGTTCAAGTGGTTATGGTCAATGCATTGGTACCAAAAGGTCCAACCCAACTGATGAGCTATGAGGGGTTCAATATGATGCCACGTGATGAAAGAGGCTTCTAGTTTGTCTTTTTAAGGACTAACAAATTACAGAGAAACTGCACTAAAATGGAGAGTTAAGCACTCAAAAGTTAAGACATGCCTATGCAATCTTTATTTGCCCTCCTGTACAGGTACTTTGAAACAATCCTCAATTACAATGTCTCACACTATTTTTCCACAGGGTCCCTGCCCCATCCATTGTGCAAGAATAATGGCTTTGTGCATGAATCACTGTTGTACAATAAAGGAGGCTGATGTCTTCGGACCCTGCACTGCCTGTTGCACACGTTGGAAGGTGTGTAGTGAAGAAGGAAGGAGACTATAGAAGAGACAGGATGATCTCAGGCTGTGTACACCCTCATGTGATCTGGGAGAACTCTTGAAAGGTTCATTCTCTCAGTAGAGAAACTTACCCAGTGAGCCCTGTACAGACATTAGAGCTGAACAGCAAAGACCCTGAGGTGCCGACACTGGCCTAGCAGGGGGCCCCAGAGCACCAAGTGCTGCAATTCAGGCAGGGGGCATGGGGTTTGTTGGGTCAGTGATGGGGGTTAAGGGGGAAGGGGCAGGGGGACTGCCCAACTCCTGCTCAGTCCTCCAGCTTTGAGCTTCCCACTCCATGTTTTAGTCCTGCTACAGGTAGGCAGGGAGTTGTGATCCTCAGCACCAGGTGCTGCAGTCTAGGAAGGCGTCAGCCAGGTGCAGGTGCAGGGGGTGAGTAGGAGGGCTGGGAGGGTGGAGGGAGGGGAGGCTGGTTCCACTCTGGCCTGTGCATATCCTAGGCTGTTTGGGTCCACAACAGGGTGGAGTTGACTGTGGCTGAAAAAGTTGGGAACAGAACACCCCCAATCTATTTCTTTCTATGATTTTATGAACCCTGAAGTACTTTGGCACTAGGCTCTTCCAGCCAGAAGTACTCAGGGGCCTGCTTGGCCTGAGATTGATACATTGTCTCCTTGCACCCATGGGGGAAGAAGGGTAGCAAAAGCTCACTGGGATTCCAAGAAGCTACCTTGTGGTTTCTCTCGGACAGGTACTTATACAGATGTTCAGTCTCCTGAGAGATGTCTCCCAGGAGCCATTTCATGCAGGTTGTTCCCAAGTTATTTTCTTCCAGAGCATGCATTTTTGCTCTAGGAGAAAAATCATGAAAAGCAACTCTCCCAGGAAAAACAAAGTGAATGAGTGAGTGAGTGAGCGAGCAGTTGAATGTTGCCTCACAAAATTCCATTCTATTTTTGCCTCCACCAGAATTTCCATATGATACATATCACTTAATCCAAATCTTCCATAGATTTCACTGACTTCAGTGCTTCAGTTCTTGAGATAAGACCCTGAGGTCTGATCTGTAAAAGTGCTGAGCATTCTGGGCAGGGTAGTTAAGTTTTTGAAAAAAAATCAAGGGCTGGAGGTCTCAAACTCAGATTCCAAAATTACTAGATAAATCCACTTGAACTGTGCACCTCAGGTCCTCATCTACAAAATGGAAATAATATCCACTTGCCACACAGAGTAGCGTTTGTGAACTACTTGTTACCTATAATGATGCATGCTATATAAAAGCCCACAAATAGATATCAAATAAGATACATTAAAACAAGGGAAAATATTTAATAGCTACCCATTAAGTAAACGCTATTCACTCCATGTACTGACTGAGACTAGATTCCTTTGGGAAAAAAAAGTGATTACATTAGGAAAGATCCTCATAATCAAACAGGGCAAAACTCGTATTTTTGTTTGCTAGAAAATTTATAAGAAAATAGTTGAGACTGAAAAGAACTTACAATTTTTTTTTTTAAATCCAAGAAATTGTTTTATGTCAAATGAAATTATTTGAGTTTTTACATTTTTTAATAAAAACAAAAATTTAAGCAAAGACATTGCAAAAACTGACAAATGAAAGCATTTTGTTTAGACAACGTCAAAATCAGCCTTTTGAATTTTTGGAATGTGTTTTTAATTGCCAAACAAACAAATAAAATTAGCAAAACTGACACATTTACAAGATATTTCAATGTCTAAATATGCATTTTTTGCCAAAAGTTCTTCTATATGAAACTCTTCACACAAGTGCAGGTACCCAAGGGACAACAACAGAGGTTTTTCAACTTCTCAACATTTAACTTTGTAATCTTATTAGTTCTTTCACACTGGTTTTTTTTGGTTTTTAATGCATACACTGATACGTTTCACACATTTTCATTAGTTTTGAGATACAAAATGACAAAAAAATTTCTGATTATAGGAAGTCACAAACTTGCTGTAGGTAACATTTCTCTCTACCTGTGCCTGCCATGTCCACTATTCTTTTATGCAGACTGGTAAGAGTCCAGCTCTCTGAACACTTCAAATAACTTAATTCCTTTAAATATTATCTATTACTTTTTTCTCTCTCTGCTTTGTTAACTTTACTGCCCTCATGGAAAATGTATTATGTGCAAATGTAAGTTTACAATTAAAGCCAAGTAAGGTCAATTTTTTGTCCTGCTTGTCTAGACAGTTTAATGCAGTATGCATGAAAATTAAGGGGGTACAATGAACTTCAGGCATCACCAAGGCACCTGCTGTAAGTCTACAGAATCAATATAAAAAGCCCAAAAGAAAAAGACAGAATAGGCATAGCATTTGGATTTATTAACCTTTCCTCCCAACTGTGTACTGAGTAAAACCCGGATTATTTGCATCAAGGTGGTTTGCAATCTGCTTAATTCACACAGAGTCACCAAATTAAGGATAAGCCACTCATCTGATTTTAAGGGTGTTGCTTTTCCAGCCATGGTCCCCTTCAAAATAAAAAAATACAGAAGAACACTGGAGTACCTCAAAGCTTCCACACAGCCATTTCCTGCAGTTCTACATACATGTAGTAAAGAAACCTCATCTTATGAGAGGGCTAAAGAAACTAATCCTAGGAAGAATCTGGGCTTTTCTGTACTTGTATATTAGCACCATAGACATGGGTGAGAATGACAATTTAACAAGAACTGAGATCTAAAAAAGGAAGTACTATACCATTCACTCCCTCGAGAACAAATGCAAGTCAAGCCAAGCATCTTGTATTATTTAGGCTATGTACCAAAATTCAGTTCCTCCTGGGGGAAATCACTGCTGTCCCAGGAGAAGCCATGAGTATACAGCTGTTCAGAGCAAAAATGGCCACTCCAGGAAAAAAGGGAACAGCCTGGGTTAAAATCACTCCTGGGAGAGCTTCTCCTGGGAGAACACACACCTGTACACATTCTCTTTTGAGACAAGGCACAGCATAGTCCTCCAGCATCTCACGGTGCTTACCTCTGGTTTCTCACCCCTCTCCTACTCCATGCAACAAGCTATTGGCCAGGTCTACATGAGATGCTGACTGAGCAGTTGTTACTGCGCATTCATTTAGTACTTGTTTATAGGTAACACTACTGCACGGTAGTGTTGCGTCACAGGTTTTGCCATGCAACACTACTACACAGTAGTATCAGGCTACTGCACAGTCAGCATCTTGTGTAAATGCAGCCAGTGGCACTTACTGGCCTCTACTAGTCCAGCTGAGCAGAGAGCTGACCATGCCTGCTTTACAAGCCCACACTGTGTTGCAGGGAAACAAAGACTGTGTAGTCTGGGTCAGCCAATCAGGGCTGCCCTGTCCATTGCTGCCATTTTGTCCCCAGGCAAACTAAAGGAGCCTGCAGAGCATGCTGAGATGTACACACAGGGGTCCCCAAGATGGGCAGCATCAGCACTGCAAGCTCTCTCCCCTTCAGGGGTTCAACATTCAAATGTCAAGTATTTTGGGGCAAATTTTTCTACCAGGAGAACAAACCCGGAATAATTCTCCCAGATCATTTCAACATCTGTATGCAGCCTTATTTATCAATTAATGGAATCTATACAACTTTTCATTTCAATTCCCAGCCACCATTCTACCATCACAAAAACTTTTAGTGAAAGGACAAAGCAGTAATGAAGCCTACATTGCCAAATTAAGACACAATTCGTCTCATTCTAAACACCGAGTCCAAATTATTTTCTGCCACACTATCTATGACTTACCTTACTCACGTAGTAGTTATAATCCTCAAAGTTTGTTGGGGGGGGGGGGGGGGGGG
>NW_017729005.1:12407120-12407560 GCF_001723915.1 Gavialis gangeticus
TGGGGGGGGGGGGGGGGGTTGGCATTCTTTCACCATATACTAGTACCAAACTCTATCATCCTGAACCTGCTTCTACCTTTTATTTCTGTGAATTATTATTATTTTAAATGGGCTACTATTTTAAATAAAATAAGCACTTAAATCAGTGAAATGACTATTTTAGATTGCGCTGGTGGACACTCTTAGGAGTTATAATTAGAGCTTCACCATGATGTTGAGCCTTGAATATGCAACTTCTCCTCTTATTGAAAATGATTAACACTAACAGAGGTACTAGACTCCTCCCTGGAATGGTACCTTAAAAGTACCTAGAGAAATCAAGTGCTACTTTGAAATTATTCACTGTTAGCCAGCTCATTGTTACATGTGGACACCAAGAGTATTATGACAGGTTTGGTCAGTCCTCTAGGCATCCCACAATACATCCCTCCTTACCTCTC
>NW_017729005.1:12407627-12412673 GCF_001723915.1 Gavialis gangeticus
AAAACTACCCCGTCAACCTCAACACACCCCCCCACCCCTGCCACTACTGCAACTGACTATTGTGGTATGCAGCTAGAACTCTACTGTTCCATATTTCTCTCTTTCATTGGCACTTTTTAAAATCATTGAGCTCCCTTGCATTGCTTGTTCAATAAAAGCTATCTTTTTAACAACCAGTTCTAATAATAACTATTATATATGTCCTGCCCCACAAGTGTGATCTGGTTCCCCCTCTGTGACATTTTGGAATGAATCAATTTCTGTGTGTGCTTGCATCTCTTAAAATTAATAAGTATTAATTACATGAAAAACTGGATAACCCTCTGATTAATATGATAATCAAGAACAAGCAATACCAAAAACTAATAGAATAAAGACAGCACATTCTTACTTGGATTTTGTTCAATTTATACTCAAACTGTACAGTTATATCAAACTATTATGAAATAAGAAAATGAAACATACCTGCCATTTTTAACTCACTTCCTAATTTAGTCTACTTAATAGGAGGACTTACCATCAGACAAAAGTTTATAAAGATATGATCTTATAATAAAGTGTTCATGTGAACCATGCATACTTGGCAAGCAGAATACAGAAAAACTAGCACAGCTTCTAGAAAGGAAAATCTTTATCATCTAATTCAGTGTTTTTCAACCACATGGTTGGTAGACCCCTGGGGTCTGCATGTCTAAGGGGTCCACAAAAGATGACTATAAGCAAACAAAAGTACATGAATATCAACACTTCCAATTCAAAAGGATCCACACCTCCATTTAAAAAAAAGTTTCCAAAGGGGTCCGCACCTTCATTCAAAAATCTTTTTTCCAAGTCCACAAATGAAAAAAGGTCAAAAACCACTGCTCTAATGTATTATATTATATTAAAAAAAAGACAACAGGGTGTGGGGAGGAGAGGGAGAAAAAGACTCCAAAAAGGCCTTTGACAATACCCCTTCATACTAAAAGCTATTAAGAAAAATTAGTCCCGGGGGGGGGGTAGTCCTTACCATCTTAAAATAAGAATACAGCTAAGAATCAGAAGAAAAGAAATATATGGACTTTTGTCATTTTTCAGCATGACAAAAGTATAACCCAGGGCACCTTATCAGGGTTTAATATGATCTAATTACTTTTTTGCCAGTTTTGTTAATGTGACAAAAGATTCAAAAACTTCAAGAGGATCTGAAAACACAGGTGAACGGGCAGCATTGACAGATTAAGTTTAGTGTTGACAAATGCAGGGTGAAAAAGCACATGAGAAGAAATAAATTAAACTACACAGGCATACTGCTGAGGTTTAAATAACCATCTGAAAAGAGATCTCACCAGTAAAAAGGAAGGTTGCTCAAAATATAGTTTAAAAAGATACATAAATTGCATAATAATGACAGTCCAATTAATCCAACGTACTCCTTGATAAACAGTTCAGGCATTCATTATATGTGTTCAGGCTTTCATTATGTTTTAAGAGTTTATTGATAAACTCATAACCACACCAAAATTCTGAAGGCATATGGATCAAGACACTAATTAACAAAGTCCAAAAAGGGGTTGTACCCTATTACAGACCCTCAAATCAAACCTAAGAACAAGATGAATTATTTCTAAATACCATGCCTTTAATGTATGGGTGAGGGGGAAATAAAAAAAAAGTAAGATTTATGAGAGAACTTCAATTTGGCAAATATTCTGAATGCGACATGCAATGTGATAAAATATCACTGGCATTTTTAAAAACTGGAGATGTGCTGGGTGTTTTTCAAAAAACACAAAAGCCTAAGGCAAGTCTTTTTTTACCTTATTATGATGGCTAAACGCAAATTAAATCACTTACAACCTAATTTCATTCAGTATAGGCAAACCTAGCAGTCTGCCAGTGTACATGTACATGTGTGTACACAACTTGATGCTTCAAAAGAGCTCATTTCAAAGCCAAGGAAAATTATGATTGGGAGGAAACATTCAGACAGAAAGCATCAAGGAAAATGGGGAGTGGTTTTTGCTTTTTGTTGGATTTTTATTTTTAAACAAGGGATCTTTTATACAGGAAAGATTAGGTACTACAAACAGTAAAAAAGAAAAACTAAGTAAAAGTCTATTCAGATTCCAAGATAAAATAAAGACAGCAATTAAACATCTATATATAATAATTGCAAAAAGTAGAAATAGATGGCCATCTATATAAATTAGAATTATGAAGTCAGAAACCAATAAAGGAGACAAATAACAGCAGGGGAAGTCAGTGGTTGGCAAGGACAGTAAAACAGAGGGTTTGAGTTTTTGTTTTGTTTGGTTTAGAGCATTAGACAACAAATCTTAGCAATGGTACAGCACCATTACTACACAGAGATGGCCTTAGTGTAAAAAGTGATGACAAAAAGTTCAATAAATGTTTCTATTCCTTATCTGAAGAAAACAGAAATCATGTACACCTGTCACATTAGAAGAAAGTTCATTTCCAGTCGATTAAGGCTGATGTTAAAACTTTTACTAGGGATAAATATATGCATCTCTACACATATAGGATATATACATATATAAAAATCAAGGCACTGATAACTTGCACCCAAGAGTCCTACAAGACTCGGCTAAGGATGTGACTGACCTACCATTAATTTGTAATGAATCTTTAAATACTGAGAAATTCCGGGCGACCAGAAGTGTGTGTTCATATTTAAAAAGGCAATTGAGTAACTATGCACCCATTATCCTTATATTAATCTCAAGCAAAATAATGGGCAAACTGATATTGAGTTCAACTTATAAAGGATAGGACTAATTATAGCCAGTCAACATGCTCTTGTCCAAAAACAAAACAAAACAAAAACAACAAACCAACACCAAACCCACAAATTGATCATATTCTTTGAAATGACAAATTTAGCCAATAAAGGTAACAAGAATATGAGCAATACACACTGACTTTGGTGAGGCACTTCATTTATTACTACAAGGCATTCTTAACAAAAATGTAGGAAAAACAGTACTATGAAATAGCATTAGCACAAACTAAAGGGAACTGCACTATAACTATACTCTTAATAAATGGCTGTTGTATTCCAGTACTTTAAAAAAGTATAAGCATACTACTGGAGCCATCATGACTCCTGAACAATTTAACATTTGTCAGTTCCTTCCAACTTCCCAGGTAACAACTTCTCCTTTTAGAGGACAATCTAAATACAGTAATCTAGGCTCACAAGGACTCCAGGCTGAACTACCGTAGTGTACTCTGGTGGGGCTGATGGAAAAACAGAATCCAATGCATAGCCTGGGTATCAGAGAGCAATACAGATTCTATGACAAATGGCCTACAGAAAGTATCACACAGTTATCTCCAGATTCAGTACTCAGTTCACTTTAAGGAACTTGTCAACAAAACCTCAAATAGACTAGGTACTCATCGTCTCAAGACACCACCTTTTCTCCACAATTTTCAGCCATGGCTGTCATCATAATACCCAACAGTGTAGGACCAAATGCTTAAAGGTAAGAGTATATTCAGTACGACCTCAGCAAGATTTTGTGTCATTATCGTTCCCCAATGACAACAACGGCATAAGAGCAACCACCTCCTAAAGAAAATGTGGACACCACCTCCAAACATATTTGTGACAGATAACAGCAAAAATTATTCTCTCGCATTTGTACATATACCACATACCTCCCAGAATAGTGAATGCCATGCAAATGCAAAGATAAGAATAAAATAATGTTTTGGATACAACTTGTACTGTAAAATGTAGATTTTTTTCCCTCTCATGTTCACAAGTCAGGAATGATTTACTTCACATGCAAAGATAAATGCCGCTACTGCATGTGCTGTGATGTTATTATGTAAGCATGCACCACTTGGGGGGAAAAAAAAAAGCTTTCAGCCACTTGTCAGTGGCAAGTGGAAAAGTTTGTCTGATGCTACAGTAAAAACTAAGACCAGTCTAGAGACCAGTGTCACTAGACTTTTTCCAAGTTGAAGTTGATAAGAGCTGATGAGATTCTTGTAGGTTTCACTTAACTATTCATGAAACTGACGAACAGAAGCAGAACCAGACATTCAAGCCTCCAATGCGGAGGACAGAGAATGTAAGTAAAAATAAAGATTCTTCTCCTGTTCATCCTCTTTTGAAATACTTTGTTTTCATTAAAACTGCTGACTTCACCCTACCTGTAATTTCATAAATAATACAACTCCCACTGCTACATGCTTGTGTCTAAAGTGATAATTACTTAGCTTTTACACTTAGTTTTACTTGCACTCTACAGTTCATAACACAGGTTCACTAATCATAAAAGGGTAAGAGAACATCATTAGCTCATCAGTAATTAAAGCTATCAATTTAGAGTATGAAGTTATAAAAATAGTCAGACTCCTGAGATTACAAATTCTTCAGGATAGACACAGCCTTTTGCTGTTTACCAAGTATTTGGCTTGCTATTGCAAAATAAATAATAGAGCTCTCTACTGATAATTCACCAATCACTACTACTATATCCACATTTCAGGTCATTCCTTCAGCCTCTGTATTTTAGGGCAATAGCATTTTGAGTAGACATCACCACTGGATATTACCATTACCAAGCAGGTCAGTGAAACTAGGTTTGACAATAAAGCTCCCAACAATGATAGAAAGGCAGAAAATTGTTGGATTTTGAAAAAAAAAAAAAAAGATTGGTTTGAAAAAAATAAAGCTAGATACATATACTTTCTTCATGGGCCATTAAGACGTATGGTTTCCTAACCTGGAGGCTGCAACTTCTGCATCATCAGAGGCCTCCAAATGAAGCGTATAAGCCCCATGAAATGTTAGATTAATTTACCTAACTCTGGTTTATTTACTTAAGTTTTTAAATGATCATTGATGTCAACAACATAAGCCAGATTTATCTGGGACATATTTTAAAGGGGCACTTTTTTTTTTTTTTTTTTTTAAATCAATTGACAGCAATAATACAAGTTAACAATTAAACTACTGTGTGATAAATAGGACACCAAGGAAGGACAATCCACCAATTAGTGCAGCCTACAAAAAAAAAAAAAAAAAAA
>NW_017729005.1:12417673-12418620 GCF_001723915.1 Gavialis gangeticus
AAAAAAAAAAAAAAAAAAAAAAAGCAGTCACTGGTATAAAAACAGTGCTTCTCTAATGTAACGCTTTTTATCCACTCTCAGAGCTGCTCATCAAGAAACATAAGCACTATTACCCAGTTTAGGAGGGAAACACAGTGGCACAGAAGAAGCGGCCTTGCATGCCTCAAAAACCCAGCAAGAGGCAAAACTGGGAGTTCTCAAGGTGTCCTGCCCCGATTTCCAATTCACCCCAAACTGTGTGATTTTGGGGTAACTAAACTTTGCTTCTAGACATATCCACACAGGTACACTATTTCATCCCAGTGAAAAAAGTTATGTCAATATGGGAGCTGACGGGGAGGGGGAGAAGAAAAGGAAGATCTGCTTTTTCCCAGGCTTACGCCACAGCTGCCAGGTTGTGAACTTCTTACAAGTGCTCCCAGAGTCTCTGGGACTTCCACCAGCTGGAAGTGGGCCCCTCAAAGCCACCCCCTCCAATCCAGGTGAAGCAGGGCACCCTGCAATGGGCTGGCATGTGCCCACGGCTAAAAGTTGGGCTGCTTTGAAGGCACCAGACTGGAAAATTCAGGGAGAAGTGAAAGCAGGAGGAGGGCAGGGGGGGAGGGGGGAGGAGAAATGGGTGGACTTGGGAGAACACAAGTCGCTTTTCTGCCAAGGCCTCGCGCAGGGGAACGATTGCAACTTTTTTTTTTTAAAAAAGGGCTCCCTCATGGAGCGGGATGAACAACAACATCCAAGGGGGCGGCAAGCCAGCCCCTTCTCCTTGCCCCCCGCCCGTGCTGAGGAGGCAGCGGGCGTGCGGGCAGGCAGGGCCAGGCCGGGGGAGCAGCAGGCTCCAGCAGCGCGGCTGTGCAGGCCTCACGGCCACTTCCTCGCCCCGTGACAGCCGCGGGGGCTGGGCCGGGCCGGGCCGAGCCGGGGTGGGGCCCGCACGTCCCCTGCAGGGG
>NW_017729005.1:12419074-12421822 GCF_001723915.1 Gavialis gangeticus
TGCTCGCAGCGAGCGGAGGGAGGCTGCGGCCGCCTCGGGCCCTCTCCGCGGGCAGGGGGCCGGCTGCGGCCCCGCCCGGACTGCAGTGGCTCTGGGACCCCCCACCCCGGCCCCTGCGGGCAGCCGCTCCTTTAAGCCTTAACAAAACAAACAAAAAAAAAAATCATCCCTAGAGACCCCATGCTAATTCACAAACGGGGGGTGGGGGGAGGACAGTTGTACCCCTACCCCTTGCACACAGGCTGAGTCCTCACCAGCCAGGTAAGTGCACAGGTGCCATCCAGCATGTGCCTGCTCCCACCAGGCAGTGGCAACTGCACGTGCACCCCTGAGAGCACTGGTGCACCCCCCCCACAAACAGGCCATGCTCCTGGCTTAGGCAATGAGCCAGGGTGGTAGGCAGGAGCGCCAATGCCACCCCCCTGCAAGCACCAGCCGGGGAGTGGAGCCCTGTCGTGCTCCCAGAAGTGGCCTCAGCGATCAGTCATCTCGCAATTGGTCAGCAGGACCGGCTGCAGGTAATCTCCCCCCACCAGTCGCGGACTGGTCACTGGGGGGCCATATGCCCCCCTTTACTAAGGTGACACCAGTCACCCATGCCACCAGGGAGCCACAGGGCTGTGTTGCCCACATGCAGGGCTCCCCACCGCCTTGGGAAGGTTGACAGCAGGGACCAAGTGGCCGTGACATGAGGCTCAAAGGCGCAAAAGCTGCTGTTGCTCCCCTGCAGCCCTGGAGAGCCCTGCGGACTGGGCGACGTGGCTCTGTAGGATGGAGGTTGAGCACTGGTTGCTAACACTCATCTACCCACCTCTTAGCTGAAGGGGGTTTGAGCTTCCTGAAGTCACAGAACCCCCTTTTTATTTATGTATAAATAAAAAGGGGATTCTATCTATTATATAGCAGCAGCACCCAATCTGTGGTACATGTACCACCAGTGGTACGCAGACCACCTGTCAATGGTATGTGTTAACAGATTTATTAATTATATGACACACATTTGCTGATGGTACTTAAGGTTGAACTGAAAAATGTGTGTGGTACCCAAGGTTGCATCATTTTAAATGGGTGGCATGCAATCTGTCAGAGATTGGGAACTGCTGTTTGTTATATAGGATTTGGAACTGATCTAGCTATTGTATAGGATTCTGGCTATTATATAGTATTCAGAACTGATTTGGATAATTTGACCCAGAACATGAGAAAATTTCTTTTCTCATGACAGATCAGTTCTGAATCCTTTGACTCATTCAAAAAACCATTTGCGGCTCTGCTATCAGCAAGTATCTTCCACCATAGACATGGGGCTTCAGATGCTTCCAAATCTATTGGCAGGCATCCTACATGCAGGCCTAAGGCTGGAGGTTTGGGATTCAGATGCCTCCCTCACCCAATGGCTGCTAAAGCAAGCTAGAGGAGTCCCCTTCATATCACCTCTGCCCTGGAACCCCTACCCCTCGCCCCGTGGGCCATGTGAGGTGACACAAAGCCAGGTGACCCACCCAGTGATGGCAACACATCACTCCCAGCCCACTCCACTACTACCTCGGATCTCTGTGGACCCCCTGATGACCCATTGTGGAAACCTGGGCTTCCCTAGAACAGTTCCAAAATTACTGCCTTAGTCAAACTTGTCTGGAAATAAGATGTCCATCCTTGCCCTGCTTTCATACTTTTTAGCAACTCTTCAGATGAGACAAAAGACCTGCATTTTAAGTCAATGTCTGAACAAATGGCACCACTGCTTATGGCCAGCTTCATTAGAAAGACAGATACTCAAGTAAAGCATCCTTTTTTGCAATGCTTTTTTATCCTTTTTCGCTGGCCACTTCTCAACCAGAGACCTTCAAAGAATAATTGGGAGATTCTGTACCACTTGAAAAAAAAAGTTTCATTTAACATACAAGAGAATATGGCTAGCATTTGTAGCCACCTAGAGATTTACAATTATTTAAAGGTCAAATAAACAAACAGATACACTTGACAGATTGAGATTTATCAGAACAGTGCATAATTCTTGAAGAGTGCCTGGAAAGCCTATCATCAAAAGGAACATTTCTTTCAGTTATTCCATGACAAGAAAGAGAGAGCAAGCTAGTAGTACACTTTGCAATATAATATCGCTGAAGGGGCATTATATCCGATGATAAAAGTCTTTGAAAAGGGAGTCTTAAGGATAGAGACAGTTGGCACCCCATTTGCCTTGTGTACCTCAGAGGTTCGTGAAGAATGGTGGTGCTTATAAGGAAGAAAAGCTGACCAGTTCTGAATCAAAACACCAGCACACAGCACCTTCATCATACAAATATTCCTACAACAGCGTTTAGCCTCGTTGGTTTTGGTTTTGGTTGAGAATCCCATCTATTGGGCTGTCAAAATGTTTCTTAGGAGGAAATATTTCCTCCATGCAAGCCTACTGATATTCCAGGTTCCCTAACCATTTCACATAGAAGTTAGACCACTGTAGATGCTGTGAACAGCTGCAGAGTAACCACATAAGCAGGGTAGAGTCTGTAGGCTTATCTGAATAAGTTGCTTAAAAAAAAAAAAAACACCTGCTGAAAACACACCAATATCTTTGTGCTCCCTTACTTTCCTCACTTTGTTCAGATCATTCTATTTTCTGGTGGAGATTCATGAATCTCCGTTTGTCTTTCCTTGCATTTACTTAGTATTATAACAGATCCTGATTATATTAAAAACCATGTAAACCAGCAATCTAATATTTGTCCGGGGGGGGGGGGGGGG
>NW_017729005.1:12421898-12422623 GCF_001723915.1 Gavialis gangeticus
ACACTACACAATCAGTTTTTTCAAAATGTTGAAAAACATTTTCATCTACATAATAGGTGCTCTCAACTGTCCAATAGATGGTAATTGTTCATTATCAACAGTTCTTGACCTGGAGGCCATGTAACTTGGCCTTGAGACCATGTAAATACTAAATGTATCTGCATAACATGGTGACTAGTTTGCTAAAGATAGTTAAATATTTTCTGGCTTTTCATTAGAAAACTGCATCTCCTTGAACCTTTGAACAAACACAGTGCCCAAATGGAAGATGGTCACCGTGTGCTTGTGCAAAGATTCAAGGAGACGCACATTAATTTCTAAAGAGTCGCGTGTGGCTCCACATCTAAAGTGGTAAGTTCTACTGCAGCTATTGGAAACCCCGTTTCATAACCTGGCAGGGTTGGGCTAATATTATTACAGTAAGAAATAAAACGAGATGTGGAGAAATTAGAGCCCAATGGAGAGCAACAAAAACAGTTAAGACATATGAGGAAAGGCTGAAAGAACTAGGATTACTTAGTCTGGAAAAGAGAACAGCAAGGGAGGATTTGATCATAGTTTTCAAATATCTGAAGGAAGATTACAAAGAGGATGGAGATAAATTTTTCTCTATGGCTGCAGGGAACAGGACAAGAATCAATGGACTTAAGTTATAGTAAGATAAATTTAGATTGAAGTTTAGGAAAGACTTGATCGCTACAAAGGTAACAAAGCATTGGAACAGG